>NW_028161559.1:67500-87500 GCF_964263955.1 Coregonus lavaretus | reverse complement strand
ACCTTATGGACAGAGTTAATTTTACAATAATTCTATATCTATATCTATATCTATCTATCTATATCTATATATATATATATATATATATATATATATATATATATATATCTATATATCTATCTATCTATATATATATATATATATATATATATATATATATATATATATATTTATTTTTTTGCACCTGAACTTATTCTACTCTCAACCTCTCCGATCATTTTCATGATGTCCATCCGGTTTGCTTCTAAATGCCATATCTTTCTAACTGTGCTCTTTCCCAAAAGCTCCCAACATACAACCTATATACTTATTATGGACACAGTATGCTTACATTATTAGCTATCTTTGTTATTATTTGTTGTTATTTGTTATTAGTCCCATCCTTCAACTCTATTCAATACCTCCCATCTATCTCTTAACACCATCCATATAGGATTTCTATTTGCCATATATATTTCAACCATACTGTGATGTTTTACAAAAGTTCTGAACCTTTCTATTCTCATTGCTTCTACAGATTGTGAATTAAAAATAAACATTTTTGCTAAAAGTATTATTATATTATTGATTGATTGACTATGACTTTTCAGATCAGATGCTTTGGCAATGTTAACATATGTTTCCCATGCCAATAAAGCCCTTACATTGAAATTGAAATTGAGAGAGAGAGAGACAGAGCGAGACAGAGCGAGACAGAGCGAGAGAGAGAAACAGAGAGAGAGAGAGAGACAGAGAGCGAGCGAGCGAGAGAGAGAGAGAGAGAGTGTCAGGCCAAACTAAAAGCACACTCACCATGAAGAGGATGGAGGAGATGTTGATGAGGTACCCAGGCAGACGGTCCCTCCAGGTCAGCTTCTCCACACCACTCTGGTTAGAGACACATTAAGAACACAAGCACCTGTAGAGTCAATAGAGACCAAAAAAGACCAGTAGAGAACAGTAGAGGCCAAGAGAGACCCAATATAGACCAGTAGAGGCCAGTAGAGACCAGTAGAAGCCAGTAGAGACCAGTAGAGGCCAAGATAGACTAGTAGAGGCAAAAAGAAGCCAGTAGAGACCAGTAGAAGCCAGTAGAAGCCAAGATAGACCGATAGAGGCCAGTAGAGGCCAGTAGAGGCAAGTAGAGGCAAGTAGAAGCCAGTAGAAGCCAAGATAGAACAGTAGACACCAGTAAAGACCAAGAAAGATCCCTGAGACAGGACTGCAGTTTGGCCGCTAACCAATGTTCCACTGAGACAGGACTGCAGTTTGGCCACTAACCAATGTTCCACTGATACAAGACTGCAGTTTGGCCACTAACCAATGTTCCACTGATACAAGACTGCTGTTTCAAATCACATCTAATTGTATTTACCAAATGCGCCGAATACAACAGGTGCAGACATTACAGTGAAATGCTTACTTACAGCCCTTAACCAACAGTGCATTTATTTTTTATAAAAAAGTAAAATAAAACAACAAAAAAGTGTTGAGAAAAAAAGAGCAGAAGTTAAATAAAATAACAGTAGGGAGGCTATATATACAGGGGGTACCGGTACAGAGTCAATGTGTAATAACAGTAGGGAGGCTATATATACAGGGGGTACCGGTGCAGAGTCAATGTGTAATAACAGTAGGGAGGCTATATATACAGGGGGTACCGGTGCAGAGTCAATGTGTAATAACAGTAGGGAGGCTATATATACAGGGGGTACCGGTACAGAGTCAATGTGTAATAACAGTAGGGAGGCTATATATACAGGGGGGTACCGGTGCAGAGTCAATGTGTAATAACAGTAGGGAGGCTATATATACAGGGGGGGTACCGGTACAGAGTCAATGTGTAATAACAGTAGGGAGGCTATATACAGGGGGGTACCGGTGCAGAGTCAATGTGTAATAACAGTAGGGAGGCTATATATACAGGGGGGGTACCGGTGCAGAGTCAATGTGTAATAACAGTAGGGAGGCTATATACAGGGGGGTACCGGTGCAGAGTCAATGTGTAATAACAGTAGGGAGGCTATATATACAGGGGGGTACCGGTGCAGAGTCAATGTGCGGGGGCACCGGCTAATTGAGGTAGTTGAGGTAATATGTACATGTGGGTAGAGTTAAAGTGACTATGCATTAATAATTAACAGAGTAGCAGCAGCGTAAAAATATTGGGTGGGGGTGGGGGGGCAGTGCAAATAGTCCGGGTAGCCAATTGATTAGATGTTCAGGAGTCTTATGTCTTGGGGGTATAAGCTGTTGAGAAGCCTTTTGGACCTAGACTTGGCGCTCCGGTACCGCTTGCCGTGCGGTAGCAGAGAGAACAGTCTATGACTAGGGTGGCTGGAGTCTTTGACAATTTTGAGGGCCTTCCTCTGACACCGCCTGGTATAGAGGTCCTGGATGGCAGGAAGCTTGGCCCCAGTGATGTACTGGGCCGTACGCACTACCCTCTGTAGTGCCTTGCGGTCGGAGGCCGAGCAGTTGCCATACCAGGCGGTGATGCAACCAGTCAGGATGCTCTCGATGGTGCAGCTGTAGAACATTTTGAGGATCTGAGGACCCATGCCAAATCTTTTCAGTCTCCTGAGGGGAATAGGCTTTGTCGTGCCCTCTTCACGACTGTCTTGGTGTGTTTGGACCATGATAGTTTGTTGGTGATGTGGACACCAAGGAACTTGAAGCTCTCAACCTGTTCCACTACAGCCCCGTCGATGAGAATGGGGGCGTGCTCGGTCCTCTTTTTTTTCCTGTAGTCCACAATCATCTCCTTTGTCTTGGTCACGTTGAGAGAGAGGTTGTTATCCTGGCACCACACAGCCAGGTTTCTGACCTTCTCCCTATAGGCTGTCTCATCGTTGTCGGTGATCAGGCCTACCTACCACTGTTGTGTCGTCGGCAAACTTAATGATGGTGTTGGAGTTGTGCCTGGCCATGCAGTCATGGGTGAACAAGGAGTACAGGAGGGGACTGAGCACGCACCCCTGAGGGGTCCCCATGTTGAGGATCAGTGTGACAGATGTGTTGTTACCTACCCTTACCACCTGGGGGTGGCCCGTCAGGAAGTCCAGGATCCAGTTGCAGAGGGAGGTGTTTAGTCCCAGGATCCTTAGCTTAGTGATGAGCTTTGAGGGCACTATGGTGTTGAACGCTGAGCTGTAGCCAATGAATAGCATTCTCACGTAGGTGTTCCTCTTGTCCAGGTGGGAAAGGGCAGTGTGGAGTGCAATAGAGATTGCATCATCTGTGGATCTGTTGGGGCGGTATGCAAATTGGAGTGGGTCTAGGGTTTCTGGGATAATGGTGTTGATGTGAGCCATGACCAGCCTTTCAAAGCACTTCATGGCTACAGACGTCAGTACTACGGGTCAGTAGTCATTTAGGCAGGTTATCTTAGTGTCCTTGGGCACGGGGACTATGTTGGTCTGCTTGAAACATGTTGGTATTACAGACTCAGTCAGGGACATGTTGAAAATGTCAGTGAAGACACTTGCCAGTTGGTCAACACATACTCGGTGTACACGTCCTGGTAATCCGTCTGTGAATGTTGACCTGCTTAAAAGTCTTACTGACATCAGCTACAGAGAGCGTGATCACATAGTCATCCAGAACAGCTGGTCCTCTCATGCATGCTTCAGTGTTGCTTGCCTCGAAGCGAGCATAGAAGTGGTTTAGCTAGTCTGGTAGGCTTGTGTCACTGGGCTGCTTGCAGCTGTGCTTCCCTTTGTAATAGTTTTCAAGCCCTGCCACATCCGACGAGCGTCAGAGCCGGTGTAGTACGATTCAATCTTAGTCCTGTATTGACTCTTTGCCTGTTTGATGGTTCGTCGGAGGGCATAGCGGGATTTCTTATAAGCGCCCGGGTTAGAGTCCCGCTCCTTGAAAGCGGCAGCTCTACCCTTTAGCTCAGTGCGGATGTTGCCTGTAATCCATGGCTTCTGGTTGGGGTATGTACGTACGGTCACTGTGGGGACGACGTCATCGATGCACTTATTGATGAAGCCAGTGACTGATGTGGTGTACTCCTCAATGCTATCTGAAGAATCCCGGAACATGTTCCAGTCTGTGCTAGCAAAACAGTCCTGTAGCTTAGCATCTGCGTCATCTGGCCAGTTTTTTATTAACCAAGTCACTGGTGCTTCCTGCTTTAGTTTTTGCTTATAAGCAGGAATCAGGAGGATAGAGTTATGGTCAGATTTGCCAAATGGAGGGTGATGGAGAGCTTTGTAAGCATCTCTGTGTGCAGAAAAAAGGTGGTGGTTGTCCCACTGGCTGTCCTAAGTAGAATGCACCAATTTGTAAGTCGGTCTGGATAAGAGCGTCTGCTAAATGACTGAAATGTAAAATGAGTAAAGGTGTTTTAGAGTTTTTTTTCCTCTGGTTGCACATTTAACATGCTGGTAGAAATTAGGTAGAACGGATTTAAGTGTCCCTGCATTAAAGTCCCCGGCCACTAGGAGCGCTGCCTCTGGATGAGCGTTTTCCTGTTTACTTATGGCCTTATACAGCTCATTGAGTGCAATCTTAATGCCAGCATCGGTTTGTGGTGGTAAATAGACAGCTATGAAAAATATAGATGAAAACTCTTGGTAAATAGTGTGGTCTACAGCTTATCATGAGATACTCTACCTCAGGCGAGCAAAACCTCGAGACTTCCTTAGTATTTGATTTTGTGCACCAGCTGTTGTTTACAAATATACACAGACCGCCACCCCTTGTCTTACCGGAGTCAGCCGTTCTATCCTGCCGATGTATGTTGTCCATGTCGTCGTTCAGCCACGACTCGGTGAAACATAAGATATTACAGTTTTTAATGTCCCGTTGGTAGGATAACCGTAATCTTAGGTCATCCAATTTGTTTTCCAATGATTGAACATTGGCTAATAGGATTGATGGAAGAGGCAGTTTACTCGCTCGCCGTCGGATCCTTACAAGGCACCCCGACCTACGTCCACGATATCTCCGTCTCTTTCTCCTGCGAATGACGGGGATTTGGGCCTTGTCGGGTGTCTGTAGGATATCCTTCACTTCCGACTCATTGAAGAAAAAATCTTTGTCCAATACGAGGTGAGTAATCGCTGTCCTGATATCCAGAAGCTCTTTTTGGTTATAAGAGACGATGGCAGAAACATTATGTACAAAATAAATTACAAATAACGCGGAAAAACACACATAATAGTACAATTGGTTAGAGGGCTGTAAAACGGCAGCCATCTTCTCCGGTGCCATCCTGGTGTAGCCAATCAAGGTATTGGAGTGGTATTGGCCACTAACCAATGTTCCAATGAGACAGGACTGCTGTTTGGACACTAACCAATGTTCCAATGAGACAGGATTGCCGTTTGGCCACTAACCAATGTTCCACTGAGACAGAACTGCCGTTTGGACACTAACCAATGTTCCAATGAGACAGGATTGCCGTTTGGACACTAACCAATGTTCCAATGAGACAGGATTGCCGTTTGGACACTAACCAATGTTCCAATGAGACAGGATTGCCGTTTGGACACTAACCAATGTCCGAATGAGACAGGATTGCCGTTTGGCCACTAACCAATGTTCCACTGAGACAGAACTTCTGTTTGGACACTAACCAATGTTCCAATGAGACAGGATTGCCGTTTGGTAACTTAACCAATGTTCTACTGAGACAAGACTGCTGTTTGGCCACTAACCAATGTTCTACTGAGACAAGACTGCTGTTTGGACACTAACCAATGTTCTACTGAGACAAGACTTCTGTTTGGCCACTAACCAATGTTCTACTGAGACAAGACTGCTGTTTGGCCACTAACCAATGTTCTACTGAGACAAGACTGCTGTTTGGACACTAACCAATGTTCTACTGAGACAAGACTGCTGTTTGGACACTAACCAATGTTCTACTGAGACAAGACTGCTGTTTGGCCACTAACCAATGTTCTACTGAGACAAGACTGCTGTTTGGCCACTAACCAATGTTCTACTGAGACAAGACTGCTGTTTGGACACTAACCAATGTTCTACTGAGACAAGACTGCTGTTTGGCCACTAACCAATGTTCTACTGAGACAAGACTGCTGTTTGGCCACTAACCAATGTTCTACTGAGACAAGACTGCTGTTTGGCCACTAACCAATGTTCTACTGAGCTGGACAACACTGCTGTTTAGCCACTAACCAATGTCCTACTGAGCTGGACAACACTGCTGTTTAGCCACTAACCAATGTCCTACTGAGCTGGACAACACTGCTGTTTGGCCACTAATCAATGTTCCACTGAACATTAATATCGATTACTGCATTGTAGTGTTTGGAGCTGGCAGAAAGTCATTTCACTGTACTTGTGCACGTGATATTAAAAGTTGAAACATACATACACAGACAGTGATTGTTGATCTCCCAGTGATACAACACTTGGTGACATCATAATGTGGACAACAGCACCATCTAGCGCTCACACCCCACCTAGCTCCCACACACACCACCCATCGCCCACACACACCACCCATAATCACCCATCTGTGCAGCATGTGTTTGCGTACCAGAGAAGGAGGTGGCAGGATGAACTGTCCCTCACTGTGGGCAGCTTCAGTTCTGATTCTATTTCAAATGACAAGCAGTGGGGTCACACACACACACAAACAAACAATTCTCTCTACGTGTTGTGAAAGACAAGTGTCTCCTGGGGGTTCTCTGTGTGTGGAGCTCAAGTTATTCTGGATGACAGACAGGCAGGAAGTGAAGTGGGTCAGGTTTATATTTGGTTCAACCGTTTGAGAGGAACGAGTCCAACAGAACCTCTCCCTCCATCTCCCTCTCTCCTCCTCCCCTCCCTCTAACTGCAGTAAAAACCTCCCTCTCCACCTCCCTTCCCTCCCTCTCCTCCTCTCGTCTCCTCCTTCCTCATCTCGTCTCCTCCCTCCTCCTCCTCCCTCCCCTCCCTTTAACTGCAGTACAAACCTCCTTCTCCTCCTCCCCTCCCTCCCTCCCTCCTCCCCTCCCTCCTTCCTTCCCTCCCTGCCTCGTCTCTCTCTCTAACTGCAGTAAAAACCTCCCTGTCCTCCCTGGTCTCTGTGTGATGTCAGTAAGACAGGAGCTTAGTGTCCATGGAACCTATCATAGCAGGCCTTTCATTCTGGTCCTGGCGGGGAGGTTCTCTTCTGCACTGTTCAACCAATCCAGTAAATGTGGAGGAGGAGTTAAGATGGAGTGCTTGTTATCATCCAAAAGAGAAAGTTGAGCCACAGGCTCTCTTTCCATTTCCCCTGAAAACTGGATGCATCCGGCATTAAGCACCCCTGCTGAGGGTGGTGGCCATGTGGTCTTGAACTGAAATGAACCCAAAGATACACACACACTATGAGGTCAGGACTCTCTCCTGACACCACCACATCCCTGCCGCTCTCTCTGCATCACACACTCCTCCTTCCTGCAGGCCGCTAAGCCCTTTGGGAAATTACTGCCAGGGGATTTCCTCTGGGCCATATGTCACCACACACACACACACACACACACACACACACACACACACACACCCCGTTGTATCCAGAGCAGGAAGTTACAGAGTGTACGTGTCCCACAAGGCACCTATTGACAATGTTCTGCCATCTAGTCAGAGCAACATCAGTGGGAAGAGGAGAGGATTATCAGGAGCTGGGTTAAGGTCGGGAGCTGGGTTAAGGTCGGGAGCTGGGTTAAGGTCGGGAGCTGGGTTAAGGTAGGGAGCTGGGTTAAGGTCGGGAGCTGGGTTAAGGTCGGGAGCTGGGTTAAGGTCGGGAGCTGGGTTAAGATCGGGAGCTGGGTTAAGGTCGGGAGGTGGGTTAAGGTCGGGAGCTGGGTTAAGGTCGGGAGCTGGGTTAAGGTCGGGAGCTGGGTTAAGGTAGGGAGCTGGGTTAAGGTAGGGAGCTGGGTTAAGGTCGGGAGCTGGGTTAAGGTCGGGAGCTGGGTTAAGGTAGGGAGCTGGGTTAAGGTAGGGAGCTGGGTTAAGGTCGGGAGCTGGGTTAAGGTCGGGACCTGGGTTAAGGTCGGGAGCTGGGTTAAGGTCGGGAGCTGGGTTAAGGTCGGGAGCTGGGTTAAGGTAGGGAGCTGGGTTAAGGTCGGGTAGCTGGGTTAAGGTCGGGAGCTGGGTTAAGGTCGGGAGCTGGGTTAAGGTCGGGAGCTGGGTTAAGGTCGGGAGCTGGGTTAAGGTCGGGAGCTGGGTTAAGGTCGGGAGCTGGGTTAAGGTCGGGAGCTGGGTTAAGGTCGGGAGCTGGGTTAAGGTCGGGAGCTGGGTTAAGGTCGGGAGCTGGGTTAAGGTCGGGAGCTGGGTTAAGGTCGGGAGCTGGGTTAAGGTCGGGAGCTGGGTTAAGGTCGGGAGCTGGGTTAAGGTCGGGAGCTGGGTTAAGGTCGGGAGATGGGTTAAGGTCGGGAGCTGGGTTAAGGTCGGGAGCTGGGTTAAGGTAGGGAGCTGGGTTAAGGTAGGAAGCTGGGTTAAGGTCTGGAGCTGGGTTAAGGTCGGGAGCTGGGTTAAGGTCTGGAGCTGGGTTAAGGTCTGGAGCTGGGTTAAGGTCGGGAGCTGGGTTAAGGTCGGGAGCTGGGTTAAGGTCGGGAGCTGGGTTAAGGTAGGGAGCTGGGTTAAGGTAGGGAGCTGGGTTAAGGTCGGGAGCTGGGTTAAGGTCGGGAGCTGGGTTAAGGTCGGGAGCTGGGTTAAGGTCGGGAGCTGGGTTAAGGTCGGGAGCTGGGTTAAGGTCGGGAGCTGGGTTAAGGTCGGGAGCTGGGTTAAGGTCGGGAGCTGGGTTAAGGTCAGGAGCTGGGTTAAGGTCGGGAGCTGGGTTAAGGTCGGGAGCTGGGTTAAGGTCGGGAGCTGGGTTAAGGTCGGGAGCTGGGTTAAGGTCGGGAGCTGGGTGAAGCTGGGATAGAATCTGCTGTGTTAAACCAGGCCACAGTATTGCTCATTGTCCTTCCTTTCTAGTCAGTTAGTCAAGCCATGTTTCTGTTTGAGTCTGTAGTCAGTTAGTCAAGCCATGTTTCTGTTTGAGTCTGTAAGCTCCAGCCACACAGCCTCTCCTCAGTCTCACAGCCTCTCCTCAGTTTCACAGCCTCTCCTCAGTCTCACAGCCTCTCCTCAGTCTCACAGCCTCTCCTCAGTCTCACAGCCTCTCCTCAGTCTCTCAGCCTCTCCTCAGTCTCACAGCCTCTCCTCAGTCTCACAGCCTCTCCTCAGTCTCACAGCCTCTCCTCAGTCTCACAGCCTCTCCTCAGTCTCACAGCCTCTCCTCAGTCTCACAGCCTCTCCTCAGTCTCACAGCCTCTCCTCAGTCTCACAGCCTCTCCTCAGTCTCACAGCCTCTCCTCAGTCTCACAGCCTCTCCTCAGTCTCACAGCCTCTCCTCAGTCTCTCAGCCTCTCCTCAGTCTCTCAGCCTCTCCTCAGTCTCACAGCCTCTCCTCAGTCTCACAGCCTCTCCTCAGTCTCACAGCCTCTCCTCAGTCTCACAGCCTCTCTTCAGTCTCACAGCCTCTCCTCAGTCTCACAGCCTCTCCTCAGTCTCACAGCCTCTCCTCAGTCTCATAGCCTCTCCTCAGTCTCACAGCCTCTCTTCAGTCTCACAGCCTCTCTTCAGTCTCACAGCCTCTCTTCAGTCTCACAGCCTCTCCTCAGTCTCACAGCCTCTCCTCAGTCTCACAGCCTCTCTTCAGTCTAACAGCCTCTCTTCAGTCTCACAGCCTCTCTTCCAACTAACTACTGGGACATGATAAATGGAGGACAGAGGAATCTGGGACAGGAGAGCTAAAACCGAACACAGAGAGCTAAAACTGTCTGATATTCTGAAGTACTGCTGTTCACTAACTGTTGGTCAAATAGAGAGTTCCTCAGAGTGTCTGTCTGCCTGCCTGCCTGTCTGTCTAGAAGCAATAGGAGAAGGGAGAGGATGAGCAGGAAGAGGAAGAGGAAGAGAAGCAGGCAGAGGAGAAGAAGAGGAGGATGAGGAGTGGAGTGTTACCGTCCCAGTGTTCATAGCAGACAGTAACTTCTGTCTCCATCTGTCTTTCCCTGCTGCCACGTCCTCCTCACGCTGCACAGGCTGCAACAGAGAGCACGGCTGAGCACAGGACACACCTTCCCACCCTCCAACCAGCACGGCTGAACACAGGACACACACACACCTTCCCACCCTCCAACCAGCACGGCTGAACACAGGACACACACACACCTTCCCACCCACCAACCAGCACGGCTGAACACAGGACACACACACACCTTCCCACCCTCCAACCAGCACGGCTGAACACAGGACACACACACACCTTCCCACCCTCCAACCAGCACGGCTGAACACAGGACACACACACACCTTCCCACCCTCCAACCAGCACGGCTGAACACAGGACACACACACACCTTCCCACCCTCCAACCAGCACGGCTGAACACAGGACACACACACAGCTTCCCACCCTCCAACCAGCACGGCTGAACACAGGACACACACACACCTTCCCACCCTCCAACCAGCACGGCTGAACACAGGACACACACACACCTTCCCACCCTCCAACCAGCACGGCTGAACACAGGACACACACACACCTTCCCACCCTCCAACCAGCACGGCTGAACACAGGACACACACACACCTTCCCACCCTCCAACCAGCACGGCTGAACACAGGACACACACACACCTTCCCACCCTCCAACCAGCACGGCTGAACACAGGACACACACACACCTTCCCACCCTCCAACCAGCACGGCTGAACACAGGACACACACACACCTTCCCACCCTCCAACCAGCACGGCTGAACACAGGACACACACACACCTTCCCACCCTCCAACCAGCACGGCTGAACACAGGACACACACACACCTTCCCACCCTCCAACCAGCACGGCTGAACACAGGACACACACACCTTCCCACCCTCCAACCAGCACGGCTGAACACAGGACACACACACACCTTCCCACCCTCCAACCAGCACGGCTGAACACAGGACACACACACACCTTCCCACCCACCAACCAGCACGGCTGAACACAGGACACACACACACCTTCCCACCCACCAACCAGCACGGCTGAACAGAGGACACACACACAACTTCCCACCCACCAACCAGCACGGCTGAACACAGGACACACACCTTCCCACCCACCAACCAGCACGGCTGAACACAGGACACACACACACCTTCCCACCCACCAACCAGCACGGCTGAACACAGGACACACACACACACACCTTCCCACCCTCCAACCAGCACGGCTGAACACAGGACACACACACACCTTCCCACCCTCCAACCAGCACGGCTGAACACAGGACACACACACACCTTCCCACCCTCCAACCAACAGTGGTTAGTATCATGGTATGACGGTAACATCCCAGTATGCTGAATCAGCACAATGTGTTGCTGTGAAGACATGGGGCTGCTCCAACAGGACTGGAGAGAGACAGGCAGGCAGTCCGGCTGAAAGAGGCTCCACTTCCTCTCCTCCTTATTCACTCCACTTTCTACTGTAGCGTCCCCCTCTATGTCAACTCAGTCACCCTGGGCGTTCTACTGTAGCATCCCCCTCTATGTCAACTCAGTCACCCTGGGCGTTCTACTGTAGCGTCCCCCTCTATGTCAACTCAGTCACCCTGGGCGTTCTACTGTAGCATCCCCCTCTATGTCAACTCAGTCACCCTGGGCGTTCTACTGTAGCATCCCCCTCTTCCTAAACTCAGTCACCCTGGGCGTTCTACTGTAGCATCCCCCTCTATGTCAACTCAGTCAACCTGGGCGTTCTACTGTAGCGTCCCCCTCTATGTCAACTCAGTCACCCTGGGCGTTCTACTGTAGCGTCCCCCTCTATGTCAACTCAGTCACCCTGGGCGTTCTACTGTAGCATCCCCCTCTATGTCAACTCAGTGACCCTGGGCGTTCTACTGTAGCGTCCCCCTCTATGTCAACTCAGTCACCCTGGGCTTTCTACTGTAGCATCCCCCTCTATGTCAACTCAGTCACCCTGGGCGTTCTACTGTAGCATCCCCCTCTATGTCAACTCAGTCACCCTGGGCGTTCTACTGTAGCATCCCCCTCTATGTCAACTCAGTCACCCTGGGCGTTCTACTGTAGCATCCCCCTCTTCCTAAACTCAGTCACCCTGGGCGTTCTACTGTAGTATCCCCCTCTATGTCAACTCAGTCACCCTGGGCGTTCTACTGTAGCGTCCCCCTCTATGTCAACTCAGTCACCCTGGGCGTTCTACTGTAGCGTCCCCCTCTATGTCAACTCAGTCACCCTGGGCGTTCTACTGTAGCGTCCCCCGCTATGTCAACTCAGTCACCCTGGGCGTTCTACTGTAGCGTCCCCCTCTATGTCAACTCAGTCACCCTGGGCGTTCTACTGTAGCGTCCCCCTCTATGTCAACTCAGTCACCCTGGGCGTTCTACTGTAGCGTCCCCCTCTATGTCAACTCAGTCACCCTGGGCGTTCTACTGTAGTGTCCCCCTCTATGTCAACTCAGTCACCCTGGGCGTTCTACTGTAGCGTCCCCCTCTATGTCAACTCAGTCACCCTGGGCGTTCTACTGTAGCGTCCCCCTCTATGTCAACTCAGTCACCCTGGGCGTTCTACTGTAGCATCCCCCTCTATGTCAACTCAGTCACCCTGGGCATTCTACTGTATCGTCCCCCTCTATGTCAACTCAGTCACCATGGGCGTTCTACTGTAGCGTCCCCCTCTATGTCAACTCAGTCACCCTGGGCGTTCTACTGTAGCATCCCCCTCTATGTCAACTCAGTCACCCTGGGCGTTCTACTGTAGCATCCCCCTCTATGTCAACTCAGTCACCCTGGGCGTTCTACTGTAGCATCCCCCTCTATGTCAACTCAGTCACCCTGGGCGTTCTACTGTAGCGTCCCCCTCTATGTCAACTCAGTCACCCTGGGCATTCTACTGTATCGTCCCCCTCTATGTCAACTCAGTCACCATGGGCGTTCTACTGTAGCGTCCCCCTCTATGTCAACTCAGTCACCCTGGGCGTTCTACTGTAGCATCCCCCTCTATGTCAACTCAGTCACCCTGGGCGTTCTACTGTAGCATCCCCCTCTATGTCAACTCAGTCACCCTGGGCGTTCTACTGTAGCGTCCACCTCTATGTCAACTCAGTCACCCTGGGCGTTCTACTGTAGCATCCCCCTCTATGTCAACTCAGTCACCCTGGGCGTTCTACTGTAGCGTCCCCCTCTATGTCAACTCAGTCACCCTGGGCGTTCTACTGTAGCGTCCCCCTCTATGTCAACTCAGTCACCCTGGGCGTTCTACTGTAGCATCCCCCTCTTCCTAAACTCAGTCACCCTGGGCGTTCTACTGTAGTATCCCCCTCTATGTCAACTCAGTCACCCTGGGCGTTCTACTGTAGCGTCCCCCGCTATGTCAACTCAGTCACCCTGGGCGTTCTACTGTAGCGTCCACCTCTATGTCAACTCAGTCACGCTGGGCGTTCTACTGTAGCGTCCCCCTCTATGTCAACTCAGTCACCCTGGGCGTTCTACTGTAGCATCCCCCTCTATGTCAACTCAGTCACCCTGGGCGTTCTACTGTAGCGTCCCCCTCTATGTCAACTCAGTCACCCTGGGCGTTCTACTGTAGCATCCCCCTCTATGTCAACTCAGTCACCCTGGGCGTTCTACTGTAGCGTCCCCCTCTTCCTCAACTCAGTCACCCTGGGCATTCTACTGTATTGTCCCCCTCTATGTCAACTCAGTCACCCTGGGAGTTCTACTGTAGCGTCCCCCTTTATGTCAACTCAGTCACCCTGGGCGTTCTACTGTAGCGTACCCCTCTATGTCAACTCAGTCACCCTGGGCGTTCTACTGTAGCGTCCCCCTCTATGTCAACTCAGTCACCCTGGGCGTTCTACTGTAGCGTCCCCCTCTATGTCAACTCAGTCACCCTGGGCGTTCTACTGTAGCGTCCCCCTCTATGTCAACTCAGTCACCCTGGGCGCTCTACTGTAGCATCCCCCTCTATGTCAACTCAGTCACCCAGGGCGTTCTACTGTATTGTCCCCCTCTATGTCAACTCAGTCACCCTGGGCGTTCTACTGTAGCGTCCCCCTCTATGTCAACTCAGTCACCCTGGGCGTTCTACTGTAGCGTCCCCCTCTATGTCAACTCAGTCACCCTGGGCGTTCTACTGTAGCGTCCCCCTCTATGTCAACTCAGTCACCCTGGGCGTTCTACTGTAGCGTCCCCCTCTATGTCAACTCAGTCACCTTGGGCGTTCTACTGTAGCGTCCCCCTCTATGTCAACTCAGTCACCCTGGGCGTTCTACTGTAGCGTCCCCCTCTATGTCAACTCAGTCACCCTGGGCGTTCTACTGTAGCGTCCACCTCTATGTCAACTCAGTCACCCTGGGCGTTCTACTGTAGCATCCCCCTCTATGTCAACTCAGTCACCCTGGGCGTTCTACTGTAGCATCCCCCTCTATGTCAACTCAGTCACCCTGGGCGTTCTACTGTAGCATCCCCCTCTATGTCAACTCAGTCACCCTGGGCGTTCTACTGTAGCGTCCCCCTCTATGTCAACTCAGTCACCCTGGGCGTTCTACTTTAGCATCCCCCTCTATGTCAACTCAGTCACCCTGGGCGTTCTACTGTAGCGTCCCCCTCTATGTCAACTCAGTCACCCTGGGCGTTCTACTGTAGCGTCCCCCTCTATGTCAACTCAGTCACCCTGGGCGTTCTACTGTAGCGTCCCCCTCTATGTCAACTCAGTCACCCTGGGTGTTCTACTGTAGCGTCCCCCTCTTCCTCAACTCAGTCACCCTGGGCGTTCTACTGTAGCATCCCCCTCTATGTCAACTCAGTCACCCTGGTCGTTCTACTGTAGCGTCCCCCTCTATGTCAACTCAGTCACCCTGGGCGTTCTACTGTAGCGTCCCCCTCTATGTCAACTCAGTCACCCTGGGCGTTCTACTGTAGCGTCCCCCTCTATGTCAACTCAGTCACCCTGGGCGTTCTACTGTAGCGTCCCCCTCTATGTCAACTCAGTCACCCTGGGCGTTCTACTGTAGCGTCCCCCTCTATGTCAACTCAGTCACCCTGGGCGTTCTACTGTATCATCCCCCTCTATGTCAACTCAGTCACCCTGGGCGTTCTACTGTATCATCCCCCTCTATGTCAACTCAGTCACCCTGGGCGTTCTACTGTAGCGTCCCCCTCTATGTCAACTCAGTCACCCTGGGCGTTCTACTGTAGCGTCCACCTCTATGTCAACTCAGTCACCCTGGGCGTTCTACTGTAGCATCCCCCTCTATGTCAACTCAGTCACCCTGGGCGTTCTACTGTAGCATCCCCCTCTATGTTAACTCAGTCACCCTGGGAGTTCTACTGTAGCATCCCCCTCTATGTCAACTCAGTCACCCTGGGCGTTCTACTGTAGCGTCCCCCTCTATGTCAACTCAGTCACCCTGGGCGTTCTACTTTAGCATCCCCCTCTATGTCAACTCAGTCACCCTGGGCGTTCTACTGTAGCGTCCCCCTCTATGTCAACTCAGTCACCCTGGGCGTTCTACTGTAGCGTCCCCCTCTATGTCAACACAGTCACCCTGGGCGTTCTACTGTAGCGTCCCCCTCTATGTCAACTCAGTCACCCTGGGTGTTCTACTGTAGCGTCCCCCTCTTCCTCAACTCAGTCACCCTGGGCGTTCTACTGTAGCATCCCCCTCTATGTCAACTCAGTCACCCTGGTCGTTCTACTGTAGCGTCCCCCTCTATGTCAACTCAGTCACCCTGGGCGTTCTACTGTAGCGTCCCCCTCTATGTCAACTCAGTCACCCTGGGCGTTCTACTGTATCATCCCCCTCTATGTCAACTCAGTCACCCTGGGCGTTCTACTGTAGCATCCCCCTCTTCCTAAACTCAGTCACCCTGGGCGTTCTACTGTAGCGTCCCCCTCTATGTCAACTCAGTCACCCTGGGCGTTCTACTGTAGCGTCCCCCTCTATGTCAACTCAGTCACCCTGGGCGTTCTACTGTATCATCCCCCTCTATGTCAACTCAGTCACCCTGGGCGTTCTACTGTAGCATCCCCCTCTTCCTAAACTCAGTCAACCTGGGCATTCTACTGTAGCGTCCCCCTCTATGTCAACTCAGTCACCCTGGGATTTCTACTGTAGTATCCCCCTCTATGTCAACTCAGTCACCCTGGGATTTCTACTCTATCATCCCCCTCTATGTCAACAGATACTCCATTCTCCGCTGTGGAGCTTTGCAGCTCCTTCAGGGTTATCTTTGGTCTCTTTGTTGCGTCTGATTAATGCCCTCCTTGCCTGGTCCGTACGTTTTGGTGGGCGGCCCTCTCTTGGCAGGTTTGTTGTGGTGCCATATTCTTTCCATTTTTTTATAATGGATTTAATGGTGCTCTGTGGGATATTCAAAGTTTCTGATATTTTTTTATAACCCAACCCTGATCTGTACTTCTCCACAACTTTGTCCCTGACCTGTTTGGAGAGCTCCTTGGTCTTCATGGTGCCGCTTGCTTGGTGGTGCCCCTTGCTTAGTTGTGTTGACTCTGGGGCCTTTCAGAACAGGTGTAAATATACACCGAGATCATGTGACTGATCGTGTGACACTTAGATTGCACACAGGTGGACTTTATGTAACTAATTATGTGACTTCTTAAGGTAATTGGTTGCACCAGATGTTATTTAGGGGCTTCATAGCAAAGGGGGTGAATACATATGCACACACCACTTTTTCGTTATTACATTTTTAGAATTTCTTGAAACAAGTAATTTTTAGAATTTCACTTCACCAATTTGGACTATTTTGTGTACTCCCATTTACATGAAATCCAAATAAAAATCAATTTAAATTACAGGTTGTAATGCAACAAAATAGGAAAAACGCCAAGGGGGATGAATACTTTTGCAAGGCACTGTATCCCCACCTCAATCTTCTTCTTCTTCTTCTTATTCTTCTCCTTCTCCTTCCTCCTCATCCTCTGTCTCTTCTGGAGGAGGATGGTCTCATACTTGGGCCTCGGGTGTTCCTGGGGGGGAGAAGAGAGAGCAAGAGATCGGTTCATTTCTTCTCCTCTGCTGATGGTCACAGTTAGTGATGAGGACCTGGACTGGTGTCAGTTGGTGTCACACCCTGGCTAATGGACTCTAGTTATTGAGCCAGATTGTGTTTGTTTCTATGTTGGGAGTTCTAGGTTGTTTATTTCTATGTTTGACTGGGTGACTCCCAATCAGAGGCAACGAGTGTCAGCTGTGTGCTGGTTGTCTCTGATTGGGAGCCATATTTAACTGTCTGTGTTTCACTTTGTGGTTGTGGGTTTTTGTTCCTTGTCGGTCTTTGTCACTGTGGACTTCACAAGTCGTTTATTGTTTTGTGTATTGTATAGATTATCTCTTAAGATAATAAAGATCACCATGTTCGTGCAACACGCTGCGCATTGGTCTACTCCTTACCAAGACGTTCGTGACAGTTGGAGTGTAGTGAAGTAACCTGACCATTAATACAAGGAGTGTAGGGAGAGTAAAGTGTGATGTGGTGTGATGGGGTGGGGTGGGGTGGGGTGGGGTGTGATGTGATGGGATGGGTTGGGTGTGATGGGGTGGGATGGGGTGGGGTGGGGTTTGATGTGATGGGATGGGGTGGGATGGGGTGGGGTGTGATGGGGTGGGATGGGGTGGGGTGGGGTTTGATGTGATGGGGTGTGATGTGGTGTGGTGGGGTGGGGTGGGGTTTGATGTGATGGGGTGTGATGTGGTGTGGTGGGGTGTGATGGGGTTTGATGTGGTGGGGTGGGGTGTGATGTGGTGGGGTGGGGTGGGGTGGGGTGTGATGTGGTGTGGTGGGGTGTGATGTGGTGGGGTGGGGTGTGATGTGGTGGGGTGGGGTGGGGTGGGGTGTAATGTGGTGTGGTGGGGTGTGATGGGATGGGGTGGGGTGTGATGAAGAGTGATGGGGAGTGATGAAGAGTGATGGTGTGGGGTGTGATGGGGTGGGGTGTGGTGGGGTGTGATGTCATGGGGTGGGGTGTGATGTCATGGGGTGGGGTGGGGTGTGATGAAGAGTGATGGTGTGTGATGAAGAGTGATGGTGTGTGGTGTGGTGTGATGAAGAGTGATGGGGAGTGATGAAGAGTGATGGTGTGTGATGAAGAGTGATGGTGTGTGGTGTGGTGTGATGAAGAGTGATGGAGAGTGATGAAGAGTGATGGTGTGTGATGAAGAGTGATGGGGAGTGATGAAGAGTGATGGGGTGTGATGAAGAGTGATGGGAGTGATGAAGAGTGATGGGGAGTGATGAAGAGTGATGGTGTGTGTACCTCCTCTTCCTCTAGTCCTGTGAGGTTCCAGCTGTGGTTCAGACTGATCTGACGACGCTTCCAGTGCTCCAGGAACGTAGCAACTACACACACACACACACACACACACACACACACACACAGACATGAATACTGGTCCACCAACACTAGCAGAGGAAACCTAAGCTGAGACAGAGTGGTGCACAGCAGTGTAGCAGGGTTGTAATTATCTCATGGTTTCCTTCACCCCAGAGGTCCTACTGTGACTAATAATACATAGACCTGGCCCCCCACAGACGGGCTGACAGACAGGCTGGCTGATGGACAGGAGGGGCGGTAATACATAGACCTCGCCCCCCACAGACGGGCTGACAGACGGGCTGGCTGATGGACAGGAGGGGCGGTAATACATAGACCTGGCCCCCCACAGACGGGCTGACAGACGGGCTGGCTGATGGACAGGAGGGGCGGTAACAGGGGTGATAAAACATTTAAGAGGTAGTAAGGGGTAATAGAATGTTAATACATACCCCAGAGGGACATGGAGATGGGGGTATTAATAGGTAATAGAATGTTAATACATACCCCAGAGGGACATGGAGATGGGGGTATTAAGAGGTAGTAAGGGGTAATAGAATGTTAATACATACCCCAGAGGGACATGGAGATGGGGGTATTAAGGGGTAATAGAATGTTAATACATACCCCAGAGGGACATGGAGATGGGGGTATTAAGAGGTAGTAAGGGGTAATAGAATGTTAATACATACCCCAGAGGGACATGGAGATGGGGGTATTAAGGGGTAATAGAATGTTAATACATACCCCAGAGGGACATGGAGATGGGGGTATTAAGAGGTAGTAAGGGGTAATAGAATGTTAAGACATACCCCAGAGGGACATGGAGATGGGGGTATTAAGAGGTAGTAAGGGGTAATAGAATGTTAATACATACCCCAGAGGGACATGGAGATGGGGGTATTAAGAGGTATTAAGGGGTAATAGAATGTTAATACATACCCCAGAGGGACATGGAGATGGGGGTATTAAGGGGTAATAGAATGTTAATACATACCCCAGAGGGACATGGAGATGGGGGTATTAAGAGGTAGTAAGGGGTAATAGAATGTTAAGACATACCCCAGAGGGACATGGAGATGGGGGTATTAAGGGGTAATAGAATGTTAATACATACCCCAGAGGGACATGGAGATGGGGGTATTAAGGGGTAATAGAATGTTAATACATACCCCAGTGGGACATGGAGATGGGGGTATTAAGAGGTAATAGAATGTTAATACATACCCCAGAGGGACATGGAGATGGGGGTATTAAGAGGTAGTAAGGGGTAATAGAATGTTAATACATACCCCAGTGGGACATGGAGATGGGGGTATTAAGAGGTAATAGAATGTTAATACATACCCCAGAGGGACATGAAGATGGCGAAGAATATGGTGGCAGGGTTGTCGAACAGGTGGGATGCCCGGGCGGTGCCACAGGCAGTGGACAGGTGCCAGTAGTCACACACTCCGTCACACAGAGGGCACATAGTGAAGTTCTGCTGCTTATCACACATCTCCAGGCTGCACACACACAGACACATTTTTCTAAGTATGTTTCTCAACAAAAAAAATAGGTAATTTCTTTATGTGGTGACCCCACTGCAATTCCCCCGTGACCCCACTAGGGGTCCCGACCCCGACCTGGAATACCGCTGTTCTAGAGAGACACCTGGGGCCTCATTTAT
>NW_028161559.1:55000-62500 GCF_964263955.1 Coregonus lavaretus | reverse complement strand
TTGGTCCCATGTTTCATGAGCTGAAATAAAAGATCCCAGAAATGTTCCATATCCACCAAAAGCTTATTTCTCTACAGTTTTGTGGACAAATTTGTTTACATCCCTGTTAGTGATCATTTTTCCTTTGCCAAGATAATCCATCTATCTGACAGGTGTGGCCTATCAAGAAGCTGATTAAACAGAATTATCATTACACAGGTGCATCTTGTGCTGGGGACAATAAAAGGCCACTCTAAAATGTGCAGTTTTGTCACACAACACAATGCCACAGATGTCTCAAGTTTTTAAGGAGTGTGTAATTGGCATGCGGACTACAGAAATGTCCAACAGAGCTGTTGCCATAGAATTTAATGTTAATTTCTCCATCACAAGCCTATATGTCATTTTAGAGAATTTGGCAGTACGTCCAACCGGCCTCAAAACCGCAGACCACGTGTAACCAGGCCAGCCCAGGACCTCCCTAGACCACGTGTAACCAGGCCAGCCCAGGACCTCCCCAGACCACGTGTAACCACGCCAGCCCAGGACCTCCCCAGACCACGTGTAACCAGGCCAGCCCAGGACCTCCCCAGACCACGTGTAACCACGCCAGCCCAGGACCTCCCCAGACCACGTGTAACCACGCCAGCCCAGGACCTCCACATCCGGCTTCTACACCTGCGGAGTCGTCTGAGACCGACCACCTGGACAGCTGATGAAACTGTGGGTTTGCACAACCGAAGAATTTCTGCACAAACTGTCAGAAACCGTCTCAGGGAAGCTCATCTGCGTGCTCGTCGTCCTCACCAGGGTCTTTACCTGACTGCAGTTTGGCGTCGTAACCACCTTCAGTGGGCAAATGCTCACCTTTGACGGCCACTGGCACGTAGGAGAAGTGTGCTCTTCACGGATGTATCCCGATTTCAACTGTACCGGGCGTCATGTGGGCGAGCGGTTTGCTGATGTCAAAGTTGTGAACAGAGTGCCCCATGGTGGCGGTGGGGTTATGGTATGGGCAGGCATAAGATACGGACAACAAACAATTGCATTTTATCGATGGCAATTTGAATGCACAGAGATACCGTGACGAGGTCATGAGGCCCATTGTCGTGCCATTCATCCGCCACCATCACCTCATGTTTCAGCGTGATAATGCACGGCTCCATGTCACAAGGATCTGTACACAATCCCTGGAAGCTGAAAATGTCCCAGTTCTTCCATGGCCTGCATACTCACCAGACATGTCACCCATTGAGCATGTTTGGGATGCTCTGGATCGACGTGTACGACAGCATGTTCCAGTTCCTGCCAATATCCAGCAACTTCCCACAGCCATTGAAGAGGAGAGGGACAACATTCCACAGGCCACAATCAACAGCCTGATGTGTCGCGCTGCATGAGGAAAATGGTCACACCAGATACTGACTGGTTGTCTAAACCACGCCCCCAGGTATCTGTGACCAACAGATGCATATCTGTATTCCCAGTCATGTGAAATCCATAGATTAGGGCCTAATTAATTTATTTCAATTGACTAATTTCCTTATATGAACTGTAACTCAGTAAAATCTTTGAAATTGTTGAATGTTGCATTTATATTTTTGTTCAGTGTAGTTATGTGGTCATGTTGGCACCTGATGATAATGTAATGCAATAATAATGTAATAATGTTGGTACCTGATGATAATGTACTAAAATAACAAGGTAGTAATGTTGGTACCTGATGATAATGTAATATAGTAATAAAGTAGGTACCTGATGAGGTCCACAGGTTGGTATTTGTAGAAGGCTCCATATCTGGCCCACTCATCATGGAGCAGCTTAGACAGAACAGACATTAGCGTAGAGTTAGGAACAGACATCAGCGTAGAGTTCAGAACAGACATCAGAGTAGAGTACAGAACAGACATCAGCGTAGAGTTCAGAACAGACATCAGAGTAGAGTACAGAACAGACATCAGCGTAGAGTACAGAACAGACATCAGAGTAGAGTACAGAACAGACATCAGCGTAGAGTTCAGAACAGACATCAGAGTAGAGTACAGAACAGAAATCAGAGTAGAGTTCAGAACAGACATCAGCGTAGAGTACAGAACAGACATCAGCGTAGAGTACAGAGCAGACATCAGAGTAGAGTACAGAACAGACATCAGAGTAGAGTTCAGAACAGACATCAGCGTAGAGTTCAGAACAGACATCAGCGTAGAGTTCAGAACAGACATCAGAGTAGAGTACAGAACAGACATCAGAGTAGAGTACAGAACAGACATCAGAGTAGAGTTCAGAACAGACATCAGAGTAGAGTACAGAACAGACATCAGAGTAGAGTTCAGAACAGACATCAGAGTAGAGTTCAGAACAGTAGGACACAGTAGAGTCCAGTAGAATACAGTAGAGCACAGTAGAATACAGTACAGAAGGACACAGTAGGATAAAGTAGTGTACAGTAGAGTCCAGTAGAGTCCAGTAAAATACAGTAGAGTCCAGTAGAGTCCAGTAGAGTCCAGTAGAATACAGTAGAATATAGTAGAGTCCAGTAGAGTCAAGTAGAGTCCAGTAGAATACAGTAGAGCCCAGTACAATACAGTAGAGTCCAGTAGAGTTCAGTAGAATACAGTAGAATACAGTAGAGCCCAGTAAAATACAGTAGAGTCCAGTAGAGTTCAGTAGAATACAGTAGAATACAGTAGAGTTCAGTAGAATACAGTAGAGTCCAGTAGAGTTCAGTAGAGTCCAGTAGAGTCCAGTAGAGTCCAGTAGAGTCCAGCAGAATACAGTAGTGTGAAGTAGAATACAGTAGAGTCCAGTAGAGTCCAGTAGAATACAGTAGTGTGAAGTAGAATACAGTAGGACACCGTAGAATACAGTAGAGTCCAGTAGTGTACAGTAGAATACAGTAGAGTCCAGTAGAGTCCAGTAGAGTTCTTTAGAATACAGTAGAATGCAGTAGAATACAGTAGAGTTCAGTAGAATACAGTAGAGTCCAGTAAAATACAGTAGAGTCCAGTAGAGTTCAGTAGAATACAGTAGAATACAGTAGAGTTCAGTAGAATACAGTATAGTTCAGTAGAATACAGTAGAGTTCTGTAGAATACAGTAGAGTTCAGTAGAATACAGTAGAGTCCAGTAGAGTCCAGTAGAATACAGTAGAGTTCAGTAGAGTCCAGTAGAGTCCAGTAGAATACAGTAGAGTCCAGTAGAGTCCAGCAGAATACAGTAGTGTGAAGTAGAATACAGTAGAGTCCAGTAGGACACCGTAGAATACAGTAGAGTCCAGTAGTGTACAGTAGAATACAGTAGAGTCCAGTAGAGTCCAGTAGAATACAGCAGAATACAGTAGAGTCCAGTAGAGTCCAGTAGAGTCCAGTAGAATACAGTAGTGTGAAGTAGAATACAGTAGAGTCCAGTAGGACACCGTAGAATACAGTACAGTCCAGTAGTGTACAGTAGAATACAGTAGAGTCCAGTAGAGTCCAGTAGAATACAGCAGAATACAGTAGAGTTCAGTAGAATACAGTAGTGTGAAGTAGAATATAGTAGAGTTCAGTAGAATACAGTAGAGTTCTGTAGAATACAGTAGAATACAGTAGAATACAGTAGAGTCCAGTAGAATACAGTAGAGTTCAGTAGAGTTCAGTAGAGTCCAGTAGAATACAGTAGAGTCCAGTAGAATACAGTAGAATACAGTAGTGTGAAGTAGAATACAGTAGAGTCCAGTAGAGTCCAGTAGAATACAGTAGTGTGAAGTAGAATACAGTAGAGTCCAGTAGGACACCATAGAATCCAGTAGAATCCAGTAGAGTCCAGTAGGACACCGTAGAATACAGTAGAGTCCAGTAGGACACCGTAGAATACAGTAGAGTTCAGTAGAGTCCAGTAGGACACTGTAGAATACAGTAGAGTCCAGTAGGACACCGTAGAATACAGTAGAGTCCAGTAGGACACCGTAGAATACAGTAGGGTCCAGTAGATTCCAGTAGAGTCCAGTAGGACACCGTAGAATACAGTAGGGTCCAGTAGATTCCAGTAGAGTCCAGTAGGACACCGTAGAATACAGTAGAGTCCAGTAGGACACCGTAGAATACAGTAGAGTCCAGTAGAGTCCAGTAGGACACCTTAGAATACAGTAGTGTACAGTAGAGTCCA
Source organism: Coregonus lavaretus (assembly GCF_964263955.1). Classification (NCBI taxonomy): domain Eukaryota; kingdom Metazoa; phylum Chordata; class Actinopteri; order Salmoniformes; family Salmonidae; genus Coregonus; species Coregonus lavaretus. The sequence goes on along the minus strand of NW_028161559.1, from coordinate 58,375 downwards.
GTAGAGTCCATCAGGGGTTCCCAAACGTTTTTGCTTCATGACCCACCAATTGAGGTGTCTTGAGTCGCGACCCACCAATTGGTGTCTTGAGTCGTGACCCACCAATTGAGGTGTCTTGAGTCGCGACCCACCAATTGAGGTGTCGTGAGTCGTGACCCACCATAACGGTTGAGCGTGAAAAAACATACACAGATCACAGAATAAGTACAAAATATCTTGTCAGCGGAGAGAAAATGTTGCTGTTTTAAAGCTAAATCCTGCGACCCACCTGGACCCCTGCCGTGACCAACAAGTGGGTCCCGACCCACAGTTTGGGAACCTGTCACGGATTCTGCCGAGGCACCCCTCCTCCTTGCTCGGGAGGCTTCGGCGTTCGTCGTCCCCGGAGTACTAGCTACTGCCGATCTATGTTCTCTGGTTCTATGTTCTACCTGTTGTTGTCTGATTGTCACGCACCTGTTGCCCCATCATGTGATCACTCCTTCCCTATTTAACCCGGTGGCTCCCATTGTGTTTTGTGCGTGTTTGTTTTTCATTTCATGTGGCGTTTGGTGAGCGAGTTTGTTCCTCCCTGTGTGGAGGTATTCTGTATTGGTTTCTTTACTTCTTCAGTAAAGTGGGTTTTCATAGAGTTCTGTGTCCTGCGCCTGAATTCGATCCACCGCGTTACACTGACACAGAACCACTGTAGTAGAGTACAGTTCAGTAGGACATAGTAGAGTACAGTTCAGTAGGACATAGTAGAGTACAGTTCAGTAGGACATAGTAGAGTACAGTTCAGTAGGACATAGTAGAGTACAGCTCAGTAGGACATAGTAGAGTACAGTTCAGTAGGACATAGTAGAGTACAGTTCAGTAGGACATAGTAGAGTTCAGCTCAGTAGGACATAGTAGAGTTCAGCTCAGTAGGACATAGTAGAGTACAGTTCAGTAGGACATAGTAGAGTACAGTTCAGTAGGACATAGTAGAGTACAGTTCAGTAGGACATAGTAGAGTACCGTTCAGTAGGACATAGTAGAGTACAGTTCAGTAGGACATAGTACAGTTCAGTAGGACATAGTAGAGTACAGTTCAGTAGGACATAGTAGAGTACAGCTCAGTAGGACATAGTAGAGTACAGCTCAGTAGGACATAGTAGAGTACAGTTCAGTAGGACATAGTAGAGTACAGTTCAGTAGGACATAGTAGAGTACAGTTCAGTAGGACATAGTAGAGTACAGTTCAGTAGGACATAGTATAGTACAGTTCAGTAGGACATAGTAGAGTACAGCTCAGTAGGACATAGTAGAGTACAGTTCAGTAGGACATAGTAGAGTACAGTTCAGTAGGACATAGTAGAGTACAGTTCAGTAGGACATAGTAGAGTACAGTTCAGTAGGACATAGTAGAGTACAGCTCAGTAGGACATAGTAGAGTACAGTTCAGTAGGACATAGTAGAGTTCAGTTCAGTAGGACATAGTAGAGTACAGTAGGACATAGTAGAGTACAGTTCAGTAGGACATAGTAGAGTACAGCTCAGTAGGACATAGTAGAGTACAGTTCAGTAGGACATAGTAGAGTTCAGCTCAGTAGGACATAGTAGAGTTCAGTTCAGTAGGACATAGTAGAGTACAGTAGGACATAGTAGAGTACAGTTCAGTAGGACATAGTAGAGTACAGTTCAGTAGGACATAGTAGAGTACAGCTCAGTAGGACATAGTAGAGTACAGTTCAGTAGGACATAGTAGAGTTCAGCTCAGTAGGACATAGTAGAGTACAGTTCAGTAGGACATAGTAGAGTACAGTTCAGTAGGACATAGTAGAGTACAGTTCAGTAGGACATAGTAGAGTTCAGTTCAGTAGGACATAGTAGAGTACAGTTCAGTAGGACATAGTAGAGTACAGCTCAGTAGGACATAGTAGAGTACAGTTCAGTAGGACATAGTAGAGTTCAGCTCAGTAGGACATAGTAGAGTTCAGCTCAGTAGGACATAGTAGAGTTCAGTTCAGTAGGACATAGTAGAGTACAGCTCAGTAGGACATAGTAGAGTACAGTTCAGTAGGACATAGTAGAGTACAGCTCAGTAGGACATAGTAGAGTACAGTTCAGTAGGACATAGTAGAGTACAGTTCAGTAGGACATAGTAGAGTACAGTAGGACATAGTAGAGTACAGTTCAGTAGGACATAGTAGAGTACAGTTCAGTAGGACATAGTAGAGTACAGTTCAGTAGGACATAGTAGAGTACAGTTCAGTAGGACATAGTAGAGTACAGTAGGACATAGTAGAGTACAGCTCAGTAGGACATAGTAGAGTACAGTTCAGTAGGACATAGTAGAGTACAGTTCAGTAGGACATAGTAGAGTTCAGTAGGACATAGTAGAGTACAGTACAGTAGGACATAGTAGAGTACAGTTCAGTAGGACATAGTAGAGTACAGTTCAGTAGGACATAGTAGAGTACAGTAGGACATAGTAGAGTACAGTTCAGTAGGACATAGTAGAGTACAGTTCAGTAGGACATAGTAGAGTACAGTTCAGTAGGACATAGTAGAGTACAGTTCAGTAGGACATAGTACAGCTCAGTAGGACATAGTAGAGTTCAGTTCAGTAGGACATAGTAGAGTACAGTTCAGTAGGACATAGTAGAGTACAGTTCAGTAGGACATAGTAGAGTACAGCTCAGTAGGACATAGTAGAGTACAGCTCAGTAGGACATAGTAGAGTACAGCTCAGTAGGACATAGTAGAGTACAGTAGGACATAGTAGAGTACAGTAGGACATAGTAGAGTACAGTTCAGTAGGACATAGTAGAGTATAGTTCAGTAGGACATAGTAGAGTACAGCTCAGTAGGACATAGTAGAGTACAGTTCAGTAGGACATAGTAGAGTACAGTTCAGTAGGACATAGTAGAGTACAGTTCAGTAGGACATAGTAGAGTACAGCTCAGTAGGACATAGTAGAGTACAGTTCAGTAGGACATAGTAGAGTACAGTTCAGTAGGACATAGTAGAGTACAGTTCAGTAGGACATAGTAGAGTACAGCTCAGTAGGACATAGTAGAGTACAGCTCAGTAGGACATAGTAGAGTACAGTTCAGTAGGACATAGTAGAGTACAGTTCAGTAGGACATAGTAGAGTACAGCTCAGTAGGACATAGTAGAGTACAGCTCAGTAGGACATAGTAGAGTACAGCTCAGTAGGACATAGTAGAGTTCAGTAGGACATAGTACAGTTCAGTAGGACATAGTAGAGTACAGTTCAGTAGGACATAGTAGAGTACAGTTCAGTAGGACATAGTAGAGTACAGCTCAGTAGGACATAGTAGAGTACAGCTCAGTAGGACATTGTAGAGTACAGTAGGACATAGTAGAGTACAGTTCAGTAGGACATA
>NW_028161559.1:5000-50000 GCF_964263955.1 Coregonus lavaretus | reverse complement strand
ATTTATTGGGAACAGGGGAGGGTAGTGTGCTATTTATTGGGAACAGGGGAGGGTAGTGTGGTTATTTATTGGGAACAGGGGAGGGTAGTGTGCTATTTATTGGGAACAGGGGAGGGTAGTGTGGTTATTTATTGGGAACAGGGGAGGGTAGTGTGCTATTTATTGGGAACAGGGGAGGGTAGTGTGGTTATTTATTAGGAACAGGGGAGGGTAGTGTGGGTGTTTATTGGGAACAGGGGAGGGTCGTGTGGTTATTTATTGGGAACAGGGGAGGGTAGTGTGGTTATTTATTGGGAACAGGGGAGGGTAGTGTGCTATTTATTGGGAACAGGGGAGGGTAGTGTGGTTATTTATTGGGAACAGGGGAGGGTAGTGTGCTATTTATTGGGAACAGGGGAGGGTAGTGTGGTTATTTATTAGGAACAGGGGAGGGTAGTGTGGGTGTTTATTGGGAACAGGGGAGGGTAGTGTGTTATTTATTGGGAACAGGGGAGGGTAGTGTGTTATTTATTGGGAACAGGGGAGGGTAGTGTGGTTATTTATTGGGAACAGGGGAGGGTAGTGTGTTATTTATTGGGAACAGGGGAGGGTAGTGTGGTTATTTATTGGGAACAGGGGAGGGTAGTGTGTTATTTATTGGGAACAGGGGAGGGTAGTGTGTTATTTATTGGGAACAGGGGAGGGTAGTGTGTTATTTATTGGGAACAGGGGAGGGTAGTGTGTTATTTATTGGGAACAGGGGAGGGTAGTGTGGTTATTTATTGGGAACAGGGGAGGGTAGTGTGTTATTTATTGGGAACAGGGGAGGGTAGTGTGGTTATTTATTGGGAACAGGGGAGGGTAGTGTGTTATTTATTGGGAACAGGGGAGGGTAGTGTGTTATTTATTGGGAACAGGGGAGGGTAGTGTGTTATTTATTGGGAACAGGGGAGGGTAGTGTGGTTATTTATTAGGAACAGGGGAGGGTAATGTGTTATTTATTGGGAACAGGGGAGGGTAATGTGTTATTTATTGGGAACAGGGGAGGGTAGTGTGGTTATTTATTGGGAACAGGGGAGGGTAGTGTGTTATTTATTGGGAACAGGGGAGGGTAGTGTGGTTATTTATTGGGAACAGGGGAGGGTAGTGTGGGTGTTTATTGGGAACAGGGGAGGGTAGTGTGTTATTTATTGGGAACAGGGGAGGGTAGTGTGGTTATTTATTGGGAACAGGGGAGGGTAGTGTGCTATTTCTTGGGAACAGGGGAGGGTAGTGTGGTTATTTATTGGGAACAGGGGAGGGTAGTGTGTTATTTATTGGGAACAGGGGAGGGTAGTGTGTTATTTCTTGGGAACAGGGGAGGGTAGTGTGGTTATTTATTGGGAACAGGGGAGGGTAGTGTGTTATTTATTGGGAACAGGGGAGGGTAGTTTGTTATTTATTGGGAACAGGGGAGGGTAGTGTGTTATTTCTTGGGAACAGGGGAGGGTAGTGTGATATTTCTTGGGAACAGGGGAGGGTAGTGTGGTTATTTATTGGGAACAGGAGAGGGTAGTGTGGTTATTTATTGGGAACAGGGGAGGGTAGTGTGGTTATTTATTGGGAACAGGGGAGGGTAGTGTGTTATTTATTGGGAACAGGGGAGGGTAGTGTGTTATTTATTGGGAACAGGGGAGGGTAGTGTGTTATTTATTGGGAACAGGGGAGGGTAGTGTGTTATTTATTGGGAACAGGGGATGGTAGTATCCACCATTCGTAGTGACAGTGGCTTGCGAAAGTATTCACCCCCCTTGGCATTTTTCCTATTTCAGTTTTGTTGTGCTGCCATATTCTTTCCATTTTTTAATAATGGATTTAATGGTGCTCCGTGGGATGTTCAAAGTTTCTGATATTTTTTATGACCCAACCCTGATCTGTAGTTCTCCACAACTTCCCTGACCTGTTTGGAGAGCTCCTTGGTCTTCATGGTGCCGCTTGCTTGGTGGTGCCCCTTGCTTAGTGGTGTTGCAGACTCTGGGGCCTTTCAGAACAGGTGTATATATACTGAGATCATGTGACACTTAGATTGCACACAGGTGGACTTTATTTAACTAATTATGTGACTTCTGAAGGTAATTGGTTGCACCAGATCTTATTTAGGGACTTCATAGCAAAGGGGGTGAATACATATGCACGCACCACTTTTCCGTTATTTTTTTTTTTTTTTTTTTTTATAAGTTATTTTTTTCGTTTCACTTCACCAATTTGGACTATTTTGTGTATGTTCATTACATGACATTCAAATAAAAATACATTTAAATTACAGATTGTAATGCAACAAAATAGGAAAAACACCAAGGGGGATGAATCCTTTTGCAAGGCGCTGTAGTCTACCAGTCTAACTGTCTACCCTGTCCTCTATCCACCATTAATAGTGATAATATAGTCTACCAGTCTGTCTACCCTGCCCTCTATCCACCATTCATAGTGATAATATAGTCTACCAGTCTGTCTACCCTGCCCTCTATCCACCATTCATAGTGATAATATAGTCTACCAGTCTAACTGTCTACCATGCCCTCTATCCACCATTCATAGTGATAATATAGTCTACCAGTCTAACTGTCTACCCTGCCCTCTATCCACCATTCATAGTGATAATATAGTCTACCAGTCTGTCTACCCTGTCCTCTATCCACCATTCATAGTGATAATATAGTCTACCAGTCTAACTGTCTACCCTGCCCTCTATCCACCATTCATAGTGATAATATAGTCTACCAGTCTAACTGTCTACCCTGTCCTCTATCCACCATTCATAGTGATAATATAGTCTACCAGTCTGTCTACCCTGTCCTCTATCCACCATTCATAGTGATAATATAGTCTACCAGTCTGTCTATCCTTCCCTCTATCCACCATTCATAGTGATAATATAGTCTACCAGTCTAACTGTCTATCCTGCCCTCTATCCACCATTCATAGTGATAATATAGTCTACCAGTCTGTCTACCCTGCCCTCTATCCACCATTCATAGTGATAATATAGTCTACCAGTCTGTCTACCCTGTCCTCTATCCACCATTCATAGTGATAATATAGTCTACCAGTCTGTCTATCCTGCCCTCTATCCACCATTCATAGTGATAATATAGTCTACCAGTCTGTCTATCCTGCCCTCTATCCACCATTCATAGTGATAATATAGTCTACCAGTCTAACTGTCTACCCTGCCCTCTATCCACCATTCATAGTGATAATATAGTCTACCAGTCTAACTGTCTACCCTGCCCTCTATCCACCATTCATAGTGATAATATAGTCTACCAGTCTGTCTACCCTGCCCTCTATCCACCATTCATAGTGATAATATAGTCTACCAGTCTAACTGTCTACCCTGCCCTCTATCCACCATTCATAGTGATAATATAGTCTACCAGTCTAACTGTCTACCCTGTCCTCTATCCACCATTCATAGTGATAATATAGTCTACCAGTCTAACTGTCTACCCTGCCCTCTATCCACCATTCATAGTGATAATATAGTCTACCAGTCTAACTGTCTACCCTGCCCTCTATCCACCATTCATAGTGATAATATAGTCTACCAGTCTAACTGTCTACCCTGCCCTCTATCCACCATTCATAGTGATAATATAGTCTACCAGTCTGTCTACCCTGCCCTCTATCCACCATTCATAGTGATAATATAGTCTACCAGTCTAACTGTCTACCCTGCCCTCTATCCACCATTCATAGTGATAATATAGTCTACCAGTCTAACTGTCTACCCTGTCCTCTATCCACCATTCATAGTGATAATATAGTCTACCAGTCTAACTGTCTATCCTGCCCTCTATCCACCATTCATAGTGATAATATAGTCTACCAGTCTGTCTACCCTGTCCTCTATCCACCATTCATAGTGATAATATAGTCTACCAGTCTGTCTACCCTGCCCTCTATCCACCATTCATAGTGATAATATAGTCTACCAGTCTAACTGTCTACCCTGCCCTCTATCCACCATTCATAGTGATAATATAGTCTACCAGTCTAACTGTCTACCCTGCCCTCTATCCACCATTCATAGTGATAATATAGTCTACCAGTCTAACTGTCTACCCTGCCCTCTATCCACCATTCATAGTGATAATATAGTCTACCAGTCTGTCTACCCTGCCCTCTATCCACCATTCATAGTGATAATATAGTCTACCAGTCTAACTGTCTACCCTGCCCTCTATCCACCATTCATAGTGATAATATAGTCTACCAGTCTAACTGTCTACCCTGCCCTCTATCCACCATTCATAGTGATAATATAGTCTACCAGTCTAACTGTCTACCCTGCCCTCTATCCACCATTCATAGTGATAATATAGTCTACCAGTCTGTCTACCCTGCCCTCTATCCACCATTCATAGTGATAATATAGTCTACCAGTCTAACTGTCTACCCTGTCCTCTATCCACCATTCATAGTGATAATATAGTCCACCAGTCTGTCTATCCTGCCCTCTATCCACCATTCATAGTGATAATATAGTCTACCAGTCTGTCTATCCTGCCCTCTATCCACCATTCATAGTGATAATATAGTCTACCAGTCTAACTGTCTACCCTGCCCTCTATCCACCATTCATAGTGTTAATATAGTCTACCAGTCTGTCTATCCTGCCCTCTATCCACCATTCATAGTGATAATATAGTCTACCAGTCTGTCTACCCTGCCCTCTATCCACCATTCATAGTGATAATATAGTCTACCAGTCTAACTGTCTACCCTGCCCTCTATCCACCATTCATAGTGATAATATAGTCTACCAGTCTAACTGTCTACCCTGCCCTCTATCCACCATTCATAGTGATAATATAGTCTACCAGTCTGTCTACCCTGCCCTCTATCCACCATTCATAGTGATAATATAGTCTACCAGTCTGTCTACCCTGCCCTCTATCCACCATTCATAGTGATAATATAGTCTACCAGTCTGTCTACCCTGCCCTCTATCCACCATTCATAGTGATAATATAGTCTACCAGTCTGTCTACCCTGCCCTCTATCCACCATTCATAGTGATAATATAGTCTACCAGTCTAACTGTCTACCCTGCCCTCTATCCACCATTCATAGTGATAATATAGTCTACCAGTCTAACTGTCTACCCTGCCCTCTATCCACCATTCATAGTGATAATATAGTCTACCAGTCTAACTGTCTATCCTGCCCTCTATCCACCATTCATAGTGATAATATAGTCTACCAGTCTAACTGTCTACCCTGTCCTCTATCCACCATTCATAGTGATAATATAGTCTACCAGTCTGTCTACCCTGCCCTCTATCCACCATTCATAGTGATAATATAGTCTACCAGTCTAACTGTCTACCCTGCCCTCTATCCACCATTCATAGTGATAATATAGTCTACCAGTCTGTCTACCCTGCCCTCTATCCACCATTCATAGTGATAATATAGTCTACCAGTCTGTCTACCCTGCCCTCTATCCACCATTCATAGTGATAATATAGTCTACCAGTCTGTCTATCCTGCCCTCTATCCACCATTCATAGTGATAATATAGTCTACCAGTCTGTCTACCCTGCCCTCTATCCACCATTCATAGTGATAATATAGTCTACCAGTCTGTCTACCCTGCCCTCTATCCACCATTCATAGTGATAATATAGTCTACCAGTCTGTCTATCCTGCCCTCTATCCACCATTCATAGTGATAATATAGTCTACCAGTCTGTCTACCCTGCCCTCTATCCACCATTCATAGTGATAATATAGTCTACCAGTCTGTCTACCCTGCCCTCTATCCACCATTCATAGTGATAATATAGTCTACCAGTCTAACTGTCTACCCTGTCCTCTATCCACCATTCATAGTGATAATATAGTCTACCAGTCTAACTGTCTACCCTGCCCTCTATCCACCATTCATAGTGATAATATAGTCTACCAGTCTGTCTACCCTGCCCTCTATCCACCATTCATAGTGATAATATAGTCTACCAGTCTAACTGTCTACCCTGCCCTCTATCCACCATTCATAGTGATAATATAGTCTACCAGTCTGTCTACCCTGCCCTCTATCCACCATTCATAGTGATAATATAGTCTACCAGTCTAACTGTCTACCCTGTCCTCTATCCACCATTCATAGTGATAATATAGTCTACCAGTCTAACTGTCTACCCTGCCCTCTATCCACCATTCATAGTGATAATATAGTCTACCAGTCTGTCTACCCTGCCCTCTATCCACCATTCATAGTGATAATATAGTCTACCAGTCTAACTGTCTACCCTGCCCTCTATCCACCATTCATAGTGATAATATAGTCTACCAGTCTGTCTACCCTGCCCTCTATCCACCATTCATAGTGATAATATAGTCTACCAGTCTGTCTATCCTGCCCTCTATCCACCATTCATAGTGATAATATAGTCTACCAGTCTAACTGTCTACCCTGCCCTCTATCCACCATTCATAGTGATAATATAGTCTACCAGTCTGTCTATCCTGCCCTCTATCCACCATTCATAGTGATAATATAGTCTACCAGTCTAACTGTCTACCCTGCCCTCTATCCACCATTCATAGTGATAATATAGTCTACCAGTCTGTCTACCCTGCCCTCTATCCACCATTCATAGTGATAATATAGTCTACCAGTCTAACTGTCTACCCTGCCCTCTATCCACCATTCATAGTGATAATATAGTCTACCAGTCTGTCTATCCTGCCCTCTATCCACCATTCATAGTGATAATATAGTCTACCAGTCTAACTGTCTACCCTGTCCTCTATCCACCATTCATAGTGATAATATAGTCTACCAGTCTAACTGTCTACCCTGCCCTCTATCCACCATTCATAGTGATAATATAGTCTACCAGTCTAACTGTCTACCCTGCCCTCTATCCACCATTCATAGTGATAATATAGTCTACCAGTCTGTCTACCCTGCCCTCTATCCACCATTCATAGTGATAATATAGTCTACCAGTCTGTCTACCCTGCCCTCTATCCACCATTCATAGTGATAATATAGTCTACCAGTCTAACTGTCTGTCCTGTCCTCTATCCACCATTCATAGTGATAATATAGTCTACCAGTCTAACTGTCTACCCTGCCCTCTATCCACCATTCATAGTGATAATATAGTCTACCAGTCTGTCTACCCTGCCCTCTATCCACCATTCATAGTGATAATATAGTCTACCAGTCTGTCTACCCTGTCCTCTATCCACCATTCATAGTGATAATATAGTCTACCAGTCTAACTGTCTGTCCTGTCCTCTATCCACCATTCATAGTGATAATATAGTCTACCAGTCTAACTGTCTACCCTGCCCTCTATCCACCATTCATAGTGATAATATAGTCTACCAGTCTAACTGTCTACCCTGTCCTCTATCCACCATTCATAGTGATAATATAGTCTACCAGTCTGTCTATCCTGCCCTCTATCCACCATTCATAGTGATAATATAGTCTACCAGTCTGTCTACCCTGCCCTCTATCCACCATTCATAGTGATAATATAGTCCACCAGTCTGTCTACCATGCCCTCTATCCACCATTCATAGTGATAATATAGTCTACCAGTCTAACTGTCTATCCTGCCCTCTATCCACCATTCATAGTGATAATATAGTCTACCAGTCTAACTGTCTACCCTGTCCTCTATCCACCATTCATAGTGATAATATAGTCTACCAGTCTGTCTACCCTGCCCTCTATCCACCATTCATAGTGATAATATAGTCTACCAGTCTAACTGTCTACCCTGCCCTCTATCCACCATTCATAGTGATAATATAGTCTACCAGTCTAACTGTCTACCCTGCCCTCTATCCACCATTCATAGTGATAATATAGTCTACCAGTCTAACTGTCTACCCTGCCCTCTATCCACCATTCATAGTGATAATATAGTCTACCAGTCTAACTGTCTACCCTGCCCTCTATCCACCATTCATAGTGATAATATAGTCTACCAGTCTAACTGTCTACCCTGCCCTCTATCCACCATTCATAGTGATAATATAGTCTACCAGTCTAACTGTCTACCCTGCCCTCTATCCACCATTCATAGTGATAATATAGTCTACCAGTCTGTCTACCCTGCCCTCTATCCACCATTCATAGTGATAATATAGTCTACCAGTCTGTCTACCCTGCCCTCTACCCACCATTCATAGTGATAATATAGTCTACCAGTCTAACTGTCTACCCTGCCCTCTATCCACCATTCATAGTGATAATATAGTCTACCAGTCTAACTGTCTATCCTGCCCTCTATCCACCATTCATAGTGATAATATAGTCTACCAGTCTAACTGTCTACCCTGCCCTCTATCCACCATTCATAGTGATAATATAGTCTACCAGTCTGTCTACCCTGTCCTCTATCCACCATTCATAGTGATAATATAGTCTACCAGTCTGTCTACCCTGCCCTCTATCCACCATTCATAGTGATAATATAGTCTACCAGTCTGTCTATCCTGTCCTCTATCCACCATTCATAGTGATAATATAGTCTACCAGTCTAACTGTCTATCCTGCCCTCTATCCACCATTCATAGTGATAATATAGTCTACCAGTCTAACTGTCTACCCTGCCCTCTATCCACCATTCATAGTGATAATATAGTCTACCAGTCTAACTGTCTATCCTGCCCTCTATCCACCATTCATAGTGATAATATAGTCTACCAGTCTGTCTACCCTGTCCTCTATCCACCATTCATAGTGATAATATAGTCTACCAGTCTAACTGTCTACCCTGCCCTCTATCCACCATTCATAGTGATAATATAGTCTACCAGTCTAACTGTCTATCCTGCCCTCTATCCACCATTCATAGTGATAATATAGTCTACCAGTCTGTCTACCCTGTCCTCTATCCACCATTCATAGTGATAATATAGTCTACCAGTCTGTCTACCCTGCCCTCTATCCACCATTCATAGTGATAATATAGTCTACCAGTCTGTCTATCCTGCCCTCTATCCACCATTCATAGTGATAATATAGTCTACCAGTCTGTCTACCCTGCCCTCTATCCACCATTCATAGTGACAATATAGTCTACCAGTCTAACTGTCTACCCTGCCCTCTATCCACCATTCATAGTGATAATATAGTCTACCAGTCTGTCTATCCTGCCCTCTATCCACCATTCATAGTGATAATATAGTCTACCAGTCTGTCTACCCTGTCCTCTATCCACCATTCATAGTGATAATATAGTCTACCAGTCTGTCTACCCTGTCCTCTATCCACCATTCATAGTGATAATATAGTCTACCAGTCTAACTGTCTATCCTGCCCTCTATCCACCATTCATAGTGACAATAGTGGTTGGTGGATTGTTTGTCCAGATCGGCAATAAGCTCTGGACAATAAGCTAACTAGGAATTTAACCACAAAAGTTATTTTTATGTGCGCAACAAGTCAATTTGATGGAAACACAACTGATGGGAAAATGTGCATATTGTTTTTATGCAGAATTTTGAATATTTGCATGAAAATCTGTCGCCAATTGGATGGAAACCTAGTCATAGACACCCTAAAGTCTCTGGCAATTATTGCAGTGTGCCCCAGAGATGCGTCTGTACAGGTCCACCTCTGTGTAGACACGTCCTGGCAGCCATCCACCACTGTCCCGCTGCCTTGTGGGTTAGTCTGGTACGACCAAGGCTAGGGGAGCACACCCTGAGAGAAAAGCAGCGTGCTGGCAGCCATCAACCACTGTCCCGCTGCCTTGTGGGTTAGTCTGGTACGACCAAGGCTAGGGGAGCCCACCCTGAGAGAAAAGCAGCGTGCTGGCAGCCATCAACCACTGTCCCGCTGCCTTGTGGGTTAGTCTGGTACGACCAAGGCTAGGGGAGCACACCCTGAGAGAAAAGCAGCGTGCTGGCAGCCATCAACCACTGTCCCGCTGCCTTGTGGGTTAGTCTGGTACGACCAAGGCTAGGGGAGCACACCCTGAGAGAAAAGCAGCGTGCTGGCGGCGCGCGGTAGGTGGACGCCGACAGACCGGGGATCCGGCAGCCTCCTGCAGCTGTGGAAGATACTGGTCGTCCTGGGTTTGCCCCCTTACCAGTGGATCCGGCAGCCTCCTGCAGCTGTGGAAGATACTGGTCGTCCTGGGTTTGCCCCCTTACCAGTGGACTCTCACCTTCCTACAGTGAAGTAGTGTTGATTGCACACCCTCAGCGGCACTTTAAATAACTTCCTTTGCGCAGGTATCCACTTCTGACCTCGGTCAAGCCATGACCCGGAAACCGGAACTAAAGTCTGGCGGCGTGCCCTGAGTGAGACCAGGTTCCTGGATGATGGTTCTGGAAAGAGGAGGGAGAAGGCTACACCTTCTTCTGGAAAAGGTTACCCTCTGGGTGGACAACATGAGCACGGTTACCCTCTGGGTGGACAACATGAGCACGGTTACCCTCTGGGTGGACAACATGAGCACGGTTACCCTCTGGGTGGACAACATGAGCACGGTTACCCTCTGGGTGGACAACATGAGCACGGTTACCCTCTGGGTGGACAACATGAGCACGGTTACCCTCTGGGTGGACAACATGAGCACGGTTACCCTCTGGGTGGACAACATGAGCACGGTTACCCTCTGGGTGGACAACATGAGCTACGGTTACCCTCTGGGTGGACAACATGAGCACGGTTACCCTCTGGGTGGACAACATGAGCACGGTGTGGGACTGGCAATTAAGAACAGCCTTTTACCCAGACTGAGCCTCCGTCCACCCATTCAAGACCTCAACCATTCGCCAACCTTCCAAGAGGCGTTATCAGCTATCCGCTCCCTCAAGAACAACAAGACTCCTGGCGCTGACAGCATCCCGGCAGAGCTACTTAAGAAGGGAGGCTACTCCTGGCGCTGACAGCATCCCGGCAGAGCTACTTAAGAAGGGAGGCTACTCCTGGCGCTGACAGCATCCCGGCAGAGCTACTTAAGAAGGGAGGTTACTCCTGGCGCTGACAGCATCCCGGCAGAGCTACTTAAGAAGGGAGGTTACTCCTGGCGCTGACAGCATCCCGGCAGAGCTACTTAAGAAGGGAGGCTACTCCTGGCGCTGACAGCATCCCGGCAGAGCTACTTAAGAAGGGAGGTTACTCCTGGCGCTGACAGCATCCCGGCAGAGCTACTTAAGAAGGGAGGCTACTCCTGGCGCTGACAGCATCCCGGCAGAGCTACTTAAGAAGGGAGGTTATCGTCCCCCAACAGTGGCGGGTTTGGGACCGGGAGATCGTCCCCCAACAGTGGTGGGTTTGGGACCGGGAGATCGTCCCCCAACAGTGGCGGGTTTGGGACCGGGAGATCGTCCCCCAACAGTGGCGGGTTTGGGACCGGGAGATCGTCCCCCAACAGTGGCGGGTTTGGGACCGGGAGATCGTCCCCCAACAGTGGTGGGTTTGGGACCGGGAGACCGTCCCCCAACAGTGGTGGGTTTGGGACCGGGAGATCGTCCCCCAACAGTGGTGGGATGCAAACATTGTCACCATCTATAAAGAACAAGGGTGACAAGTCCATCTGCGGTAACAGCCAGGGGATATCCCTTCTGGCTGTTGCCAGCAAGGTCCTGGCCAAGGTGATGCTACACAGGCTGGTGAACAACCTCACAGAGGAACTGCTGCCAGAATCAGAAAGAACAGGAGTACGGTCAACATGATATTCACGGCAACTCCAGGTGACGTGCCGTGAACAACATCACAGACACTGTGAGCAGGGAATTACTATGGGGCATTCTAATTTGTCACAAATTAGTCAACATCCTTTGTCAGTTCCATGATGGGATGATGGCTCGGGTGGCCATAGGAGGGCAGGAGTCAGTGCTCTTTGGAGTAAGCATCAGGAGGCTCCAAGCAACCACCAAGGTTTGGACGGAGCGGGTTCTTGAGCTGCAGTATGCTGATGACTGTGCTCTTGTGGCCCAGAAGACCTTCAGTCCGTCCTTGTAGCGGCTGTGAGGGTCTATAGCAGGATGGAACTGTCTATCAACACCACCAAGACAGAGGTGGTCTGCCAATGGAGATCCAGCCCTCCACCCACCATTCCTGTCTTCACCATTGAACACAAAATCACTGGCAATAGTCCCGTCCTTCAAACCCCAGGGCAGCATCCTCTCGGCGGACTGCAGCATCGACCTCGAAATTCAAAATAGGATCAAGCATGCATCAGTTGCCTTCGGGAAACTCAGACACAGGGTCTTCCAAAACAGGGATCTCCACCTCCACACCAAAGTCACCGTCTATCGTCTGCATCACCACACCTCTTTACAGCTCGGTCACTTACAGTCGCCACAACAAGCAGCTTGAGCGATTCCACATAAGATGCCAGCAGTGCATCCTGGGAATCACCTGGTGCGATCGATTGCCCCATACAGAAACACTTGCCCCAAGACCAACTGCAAGAGTACTGAGGCCATGGTCTGGGTTAAGGTTAGGGGTCAGCGGTCACTCACCCATGGATTGGCTGGTGCGCGTGCAGGCGGTGCGTCTCAGGATCTCGTACACCTGAGAGGGTCATAGGTCACACAGAATATTGTGTCAGAGAGAAACAGAGACCTGAAACCATATTCCCATTGATTCTTGACATTCATATAAAAACAGAGAAACATCCTGAATGAGAGACTTACTATTCGACTGCGTGTTGCGTTGTCAAAGAACGTGTCTTTAGAGGTGATGTTAAATCTGTAGAGAACAAATAATAGGTGTCAACTCAGGGAAACTCACAACAACCACACAGATGGTTCTCAATATAGACCAACTGTTGTCAGAGTGTGTGTGTGAGTACGTGTGTGTGTGGGGGGGGGGGGGGGGGGGGGTGGTGTGGGTGCATCTTACAAGTGTAGTTTTTCCCTGGAGAAGCAGTGGGAGAGCTGCTTGGTGGTGCTGTGGCCTAGCTGGGGGATGTTGGGTTGGAACGGCTGGTTCACCTTCCTCCAGAACTCACTGAGGCTGGCACTGAACCCATGCTCCTCCTTCAGACCATAGCTCTACACACAGACAACAGGCACACACAGAGAGAGAGAGAGAGAGAGAGAGAGAGAGAGAGTGATAGAGAGAGAGAGAGAGAGAGAGAGAGAGAGAGAGAGAGAGAGAGAGAGACAGAGAGAGAGAGAGAGAGAGAGACAGAGAGAGAGAGAGAGAGAGAGAGAGTGATAGAGAGAGAGAGAGACAGAGAGAGAGAGAGACAGAGACAGAGAGAGTGATAGAGAGAGAGAGAGAGAGACAGAGACAGAGAGAGAGAGAGAGAGAGAGAGAGAGAGAGAGAGAGAGAGAGAGAGAGAGAGAGACAGAGAGAGAGACAGAGAGAGAGAGAGAGAGAGAGACAGAGAGAGAGACAGAGAGAGAGACAGAGAGAGAGAGAGCGACAGAAAGTAATGGCAGTAAGTCATTTATCCAACAGTCATATAAACATCTTACTCTGCTTATCTTAAAATCGGCGTAAGGTTAAAATCTAAGTAAGCATACGTCGATTAAAATCTGGTTTTCTGACAAATCTTTCGAACGATTAGGACACGTAAACACCGTTCCAGCAGTGTTTTTGATGTGCTCATGTGCCAGCACCAGCCGAGAGCCTCCCTCTTTAGTGCCAGTGAAGTGAGTTCAGAACAACTGAATGAATGCATCTTAGAAGTAGTTTTCACATACAAACTTTATATGCAGAACATATTAATATGTCAGAATCAAATATGCTTCACAAAAATAACATGGTCGCTGTGGTAGAACGTTTATGTTGATTGGTGATTTTCTGCACTTAATCAGAGTGCCATCAGGTAGCCATCTGGCAGTCCGACGGACGAATCAGAGTTTGGCGAATGCCAGGAGAACGCTACCTGCCCCAATGCATAGTACCAACTGTAAAGTTTGGTGGAGGAGGAATAATGGTCTGAGGCTGTTTTTCATGATTCGGGCTCCTTAGTTCCAGTGAAGGGAAATCTTAACGCTACAGCATATAATAATATTCTAGACGATTTTGTGGCAACAGTTTGGGGAAGGCCTTTTCCTGTTTCAGCATGACAATGCTCCCGTGCACAAAGCGAGGTCCATACAGAAATGTTGTGTCGAGATCGGTGTGGAAGAACCTGACTTGTCTGCATAGAGCCCTGACCTCAACCACATCGAACACCTTTGGGATGAATTGGAACGTCGCCTGCGAGCCAGGCCTAATCGCCCAACATCAGTGCCCGACCTCACTAATGCTCTTGTGGCTGAATGGAAGCAAGTCCCCGCAGCAATGTTCCAACATCTAGTGGAAAGCCTTCCCAGAAGAGTGGAGGCTGTTATAGCAGTGAAGGGGGGACCAACTCCATATTAATGCCCATGATTTTGGAATGAGATGTTTGACGGGCAGGTGTCCACATACTTTTGGTAATGTAGTATAAGTCCCCTTTGGTCGATTTTCCCGAATGTGAGTTGTTACATTGCAAAAGACACGTCTCTGCTGTAGTGTGATTCTGACAGCTTTCTTTAAAAGTTCACACGCTGTTTCAGGTAGCAGCTAAAGTAATCCAAGTAGGAGAATAATCCACCGTGTCTTCATGTGGCTCTACTGTAGCCTGATGGATAATCTGATGCAACATTAAAGATAGTTAAAACTACTATAAAACAAAGCAACAACAACGGATGAGTTTAAAAAAAGAAAGAAACGCTGCAAGATGAACCCCCTGTTTGTGTTAGGGAAGGATCCATCCATGGGATTAAACACACACACAGGGGGCTGTAAAGGGGAGGATCCATCCATGGGATTAAACACACACACACAGGGCTGTAAAGGGGTGGAGGTCTCACCTTATTAGTGGGGACACAGGGGGCTGTAAAGGGGTGGAGGTCTCACCTTATTAGTGGGGACACAGGGGGCTGTAAAGGGGTGGAGGTCTCACCTTATTAGTGGGGACACAGGGGGCTGTAAAGGGGTGGAGGTCTCACCTTATTAGTGGGGACACAGGGGGCTGTAAAGGGGTGGAGGTCTCACCTTATTAGTGGGGACACAGGGGGCTGTAAAGGGGTGGAGGTCTCACCTTATTAGTGGGGACACAGGGGGCTGTAAAGGGGTGGAGGTCTCACCTTATTAGTGGGGACACAGGGGGCTGTAAAGGGGTGGAGGTCTCACCTTATTAGTGGGGACACAGGGGGCTGTAAAGGGGTGGAGGTCTCACCTTATTAGTGGGGACACACAGGGGGCTGTAAAGGGGTGGAGGTCTCACCTTATTAGTGGGGACACACAGGGGGCTGTAAAGTGGTGGAGGTCTCACCTTATTAGTGGGGACTTTAATCTTGAGGAACTCTGCCTCTCTGCTCAGGACCGGCCAGGGGACATGGAGCCGAGTGAAGCTGGGCCCGAAGACCCTGACCTGGGGGAGAGGAGAGGCACAGGGGGTAGGAACCAACAGTCAGATAGCACACAGTTTAATACCAGGAGAGGAGGACAGGGGGTAGGAACCAACAGTCAGATAGCACACAGTTTAATACCAGGAGAGGAGGACAGGGGGTAGGAACCAACAGTCAGATAGCACACAGTTTAATACCAGGAGAGGAGAGGCACAGGGGGTAGGAACCAACAGTCAGATAGCACACAGTTTAATACCAGGAGAGGACAGGGGGTAGGAACCAACAGTCAGATAGCACACAGTTTAATACCAGGAGAGGAGGACAGGGGGTAGGAACCAACAGTCAGATAGCACACAGTTTAATACCAGGAGAGGAGGACAGGGGGTAGGAACCAACAGTCAGATAGCACACAGTTTAATACCAGGAGAGGAGGACAGGGGGTAGGAACCAACAGTCAGATAGCACACAGTTTAATACCAGGAGAGGAGGACAGGGGGTAGGAACCAACAGTCAGATAGCACACAGTTTAATACCAGGAGAGGACAGGGGGTAGGAACCAACAGTCAGATAGCACACAGTTTAATACCAGGAGAGGAGGACAGGGGGTAGGAACCAACAGTCAGATAGCACACAGTTTAATACCAGGAGAGGAGGACAGGGGGTAGGAACCAACAGTCAGATAGCACACAGTTTAATACCAGGAGAGGAGGACAGGGGGTAGGAACCAACAGTCAGATAGCACACAGTTTAATACCAGGAGAGGAGAGGCACAGGGGGTAGGAACCAACAGTCAGATAGGACACAGTTTAATACCAGGAGAGGACAGGGGGTAGGAACCAACAGTCAGATAGCACACAGTTTAATACCAGGAGAGGAGAGGCACAGGGGGTAGGAACCAACAGTCAGATAGCACACAGTTTAATACCAGGAGAGGAGGACAGGGGGTAGGAACCAACAGTCAGATAGCACACAGTTTAATACCAGGAGAGGCACAGGGGGTAGGAACCAACAGTCAGATAGCACACAGTTTAATACCAGGAGAGGACAGGGGGTAGGAACCAACAGTCAGATAGCACACAGTTTAATACCAGGAGAGGAGAGGCACAGGGGGTAGGAACCAACAGTCAGATAGCACACAGTTTAATACCAGGAGAGGAGGACAGGGGGTAGGAACCAACAGTCAGATAGCACACAGTTTAATACCAGGAGAGGAGGACAGGGGGTAGGAACCAACAGTCAGATAGCACACAGTTTAATACCAGGAGAGGAGGACAGGGGGTAGGAACCAACAGTCAGATAGCACACAGTTTAATACCAGGAGAGGAGGACAGGGGGTAGGAACCAACAGTCAGATAGCACACAGTTTAATACCAGGAGAGGAGGACAGGGGGTAGGAACCAACAGTCAGATAGGACACAGTTTAATACCAGGAGAGGAGGACAGGGGGTAGGAACCAACAGTCAGATAGCACACAGTTTAATACCAGGAGAGGAGGACAGGGGGTAGGAACCAACAGTCAGATAGCACACAGTTTAATACCAGGAGAGGCACAGGGGGTAGGAACCAACAGTCAGATAGGACACAGTTTAATACCAGGAGAGGCACAGGGGGTAGGAACCAACAGTCAGATAGCACACAGTTTAATACCAGGAGAGGACAGGGGGTAGGAACCAACAGTCAGATAGGACACAGTTTAATACCAGGAGAGGAGGACAGGGGGTAGGAACCAACAGTCAGATAGCACACAGTTTAATACCAGGAGAGGAGGACAGGGGGTAGGAACCAACAGTCAGATAGCACACAGTTTAATACCAGGAGAGGACAGGGGGTAGGAACCAACAGTCAGATAGGACACAGTTTAATACCAGGAGAGGAGGACAGGGGGTAGGAACCAACAGTCAGATAGCACACAGTTTAATACCAGGAGAGGAGGACAGGGGGTAGGAACCAACAGTCAGATAGCACACAGTTTAATACCAGGAGAGGCACAGGGGGTAGGAACCAACAGTCAGATAGGACACAGTTTAATACCAGGAGAGTAGGACAGGGGGTAGGAACCAACAGTCAGATAGCACACAGTTTAATACCAGGAGAGGAGAGGCACAGGGGGTAGGAACCAACAGTCAGATAGCACACAGTTTAATACCAGGAGAGGAGGACAGGGGGTAGGAACCAACAGTCAGATAGCACACAGTTTAATACCAGGAGAGGAGGACAGGGGGTAGGAACCAACAGTCAGATAGCACACAGTTTAATACCAGGAGAGGAGGACAGGGGGTAGGAACCAACAGTCAGATAGCACACAGTTTAATACCAGGAGAGGAGGACAGGGGGTAGGAACCAACAGTCAGATAGCACACAGTTTAATACCAGGAGAGGAGGACAGGGGGTAGGAACCAACAGTCAGATAGCACACAGTTTAATACCAGGAGAGGAGGACAGGGGGTAGGAACCAACAGTCAGATAGCACACAGTTTAATACCAGGAGAGGAGGACAGGGGGTAGGAACCAACAGTCAGATAGCACACAGTTTAATACCAGGAGAGGAGGACAGGGGGTAGGAACCAACAGTCAGATAGCACACAGTTTAATACCAGGAGAGGAGGACAGGGGGTAGGAACCAACAGTCAGATAGCACACAGTTTAATACCAGGAGAGGAGGACAGGGGGTAGGAACCAACAGTCAGATAGCACACAGTTTAATACCAGGAGAGGAGGACAGGGGGTAGGAACCAACAGTCAGATAGCACACAGTTTAATACCAGGAGAGGAGGACAGGGGGTAGGAACCAACAGTCAGATAGCACACAGTTTAATACCAGGAGAGGAGGACAGGGGGTAGGAACCAACAGTCAGATAGCACACAGTTTAATACCAGGAGAGGAGGACAGGGGGTAGGAACCAACAGTCAGATAGCACACAGTTTAATACCAGGAGAGGCACAGGGGGTAGGAACCAACAGTCAGATAGCACACAGTTTAATACCAGGAGAGGAGGACAGGGGGTAGGAACCAACAGTCAGATAGCACACAGTTTAATACCAGGAGAGGAGGACAGGGGGTAGGAACCAACAGTCAGATAGCACACAGTTTAATACCAGGAGAGGAGGACAGGGGGTAGGAACCAACAGTCAGATAGCACACAGTTTAATACCAGGAGAGGAGGACAGGGGGTAGGAACCAACAGTCAGATAGCACACAGTTTAATACCAGGAGAGGAGGACAGGGGGTAGGAACCAACAGTCAGATAGCACACAGTTTAATACCAGGAGAGGAGGACAGGGGGTAGGAACCAACAGTCAGATGGGACACAGTTTAATACCAGGAGAGGCACAGGGGGTAGGAACCAACAGTCAGATAGCACACAGTTTAATACCAGGTGAGGAGGACAGGGGGTAGGAACCAACAGGTAGGAACCATAGTTTAATACCTGGGGGAGAGGACAGGTGATAGGAACCATTAGGTAGGAACCATTGTTTAATACCTGGAGGAGAGGACAGGGGGTAGGAACCAACAGATATAAACTAAAGTTTAAAACTAGGAGATGAGGAGGACAGGGGGTAGGAACCAACAGATATAAACTAAAGTTTAAAACTAGGAGATGAGGAGGACATGGGGTAGGAACCAACATATATAAACTAAAGTTTAAAACTAGGAGATGAGGAGGACAGGGGGTAGGAACCAACAGGTATAAACTAAAGTTTAAAACTAGGAGATGAGGAGGACAGGGGGTAGGAACCAACAGATATAAACTAACGCAGATACCCATCATCCATAGCTTACAATGATTTAAGTCAATAAGTCATCATTTTAGTCAAAGTACTATATATTTGTGGTTGAAGTTGGAAACTTCTGATATTTTCTGTGCCAATGCTGTGTTTCCCCTATGATATGATATGTTCTGTGCCAATGCTGTGTTTCCCCTATGATATGTTCTGTGCCAATGCTGTGTTTCCCCTATGATATGTTCTGTGCCAATGCTGTGTTTCCCCTATGATATGTTCTGTGCCAATGCTGTGTGTTTCCCCTATGATATGTTCTGTGCCAATGCTGTGTGTTTCCCCTAGGATATTTTCTGTGCCAATGCTGTGTGTTTCCCCTATGATACAGTGGGGAAAAAAGTATTTAGTCAGCCACCAATTGCGCAAGTTCTCCCACTTAAAAAGATGAGAGAGGCCTGTAATTTTCATCATAGGTACACGTCAACTATGACAGACAAATTGAGGAAAAAAAATCCAGAAAATCACATTGTAGGATTTTTAATGAATGTATTTGCAAATTATGGTGGAAAATAAGTATTTGGTCACCTACAAACAAGCACGATTTCTGGCTCTCACAGACCTGTAACTTCTTCTTTAAGAGGCTCCTCTGTCCTCCACTCGTTACCTGTATTAATTGCACCTGTTTGAACTTGTTATCAGTATAAAAGACACCTGTCCACAACCTCAAACAGTCACACTCCAAACTCCACTATGGCCAAGACCAAAGAGCTGTCAAAGGACACCAGAAACAAAATTGTAGACCTGCACCAGGCTGGGAAGACTGAATCTGCAATAGGTAAGCAGCTTGGTTTGAAGAAATCAACTGTGGGAGCAATTATTAGGAAATGGAAGACATACAAGACCACTGACAATCTCCCTCGATCTGGGGCTCCACGCAAGATCTCACCCTGTGGGGTCAAAATGATCACAAGAACGGTGAGCAAAAATCCCAGAACCACACGGGGGGACCTAGTGAATGACCTGCAGAGAGCTGGGACCAAAGTAACAAAGCCTACCATCAGTAACACACTACGCCGCCAGGGACTCAAATCCTGCAGTGCCAGACGTGTCCCCCTGCTTAAGCCAGTACATGTCCAGGCCCGTCTGAAGTTTGCTAGAATGCATTTGGATGATCCAGAAGAGGATTGGGAGAATGTCATATGGTCAGATGAAACCAAAATAGAACTTTTTGGTAAAAACTCAACTCGTCGTGTTTGGAGGACAAAGAATGCTGAGTTGCATCCAAAGAACACCATACCTACTGTGAAGCATGGGGGTGGAAACATCATGCTTTGGGGCTGTTTTTCTGCAAAGGGACCAGGACGACTGATCCGTGTAAAGGAAAGAATGAATGGGACCATGTATCGTGAGATTTTGAGTGAAAACCTCCTTCCATCAGCAAGGGCATTGAAGATGAAACGTGGCTGGGTCTTTCAGCATGACAATGATCCCAAACACACCGCCCGGGCAACGAAGGAGTGGCTTCGTAAGAAGCATTTCAAGGTCCTGGAGTGGCCTAGCCAGTCTCCAGATCTCAACCCCATAGAAAATCTTTGGAGGGAGTTGAAAGTCCGTGTTGCCCAGCGACAGCCCCAAAACATCACTGCTCTAGAGGAGATCTGCATTGAGGAATGGGCCAAAATACCAGCAATAGTGTGTGAAAACCTTGTGAAGACTTACAGAAAACGTTTGACCTGTGTCATTGCCAACAAAGGGTATATAACAAAGTATTGAGAAACTTTTGTTATTGACCAAATACTTATTTTCCACCATAATTTGCAAATAAATTCATAAAAAATCCTACAATGTGATTTTCTGGATTATTTTTTCTCATTTTGGCTGTCATAGTTGACGTGTACCTATGATGAAAATTACAGGCCTCTCTCATCTTTTTAAGTGGGAGAACTTGCACAATTGGTGGCTGACTAAATACTTTTTTTCCCCACTGTATGTTCTGTGCCAATGCTGTGTTTCCCCTATGATATGATATGTTCTGTGCCAATGCTGTGTTTCCCCTATGATATGTTCTGTGCCAATGCTGTGTGTTTCCCCTATGATATGTTCTGTGCCAATGCTGTGTGTTTCCCCTATGATATTTTCTGTGCCAATGCTGTGTTTCCCTTATGATATGATATGTTCTGTGCCAATGCTGTGTTTCCCCTATGATATGTTCTGTGCCAATGCTGTGTGTTTCCCCTATGATATGTTCTGTGCCAATGCTGTGTGTTTCCCCTATGATATTTTCTGTGCCAATGCTGTGTTTCCCCTATGATATGTTATGTTCTGTGCCAATGCTGTGTTTCCCCTATGATATGTTCTGTGCCAATGCTGTGTTTCCCCTATGATATGTTCTGTGCCAATGCTGTGTGTTTCCTCTATGATATGATGTGCTAATACATTTCAGTCTACATGTCTTTTCAGGGCTGGGTTTTATTTGAAAGTTACCACCCACCAGCATGGCATTGTTTATTAATCAGAAACACCTGCAAAGTTCTTCCTCTTGGCGAGTCACGACTGAGCAATATAATAGATCATCTATGGCTGAACCAAACAGCTTTTGGCCGTTGCCTACACTTGGCCACCTGAGCCATGGAGCAAACTCAAATAGGCGATGCAAATTCAAAATCCATTGGAGAATTCTATTTTCACATATTTTTGAGCTAGCCTGTATAAAAATATATATATATATATATATATATATATATATATATATATATATATATATATATATATATATATATATATATATATATATATATATACATATATACACACACACACACACACACATACACACATATACACACACACACATACATATATACACACATATACACACACACATACACACATACATCCATATACATACATACACACAGCTGTGGAAAAAATTAAGAGACCACTGCAAATGTTTCTTAAATCAGCATCTCTACATGTATGACAGCCATTCCATTCCGGTGTGCATCTCTACATGTATCACAGCCATTCCATTCCGGTGTGCATCTCTACATGTATGACAGCCATTCCATTCCAGTGTCCATCTCTACATGTATGACAGCCATTCCATTCCAGTGTGCATCTCTACATGTATGACAGCCATTCTATTCCAGTGTCCATCTCTACATGTATCACAGCCATTCCATTCCAGTGTCCATCTCTACATGTATGACAGCCATTCCATTCCAGTGTCTGTTGAATTCCAACACAGGCACACCTCATTCTACTGAATTAGGTACTGATTAGGTGATCACCTGAATCAAATCTTATTTAACGAGGAAAAGTATAAAAACCACTGCTGTGGTCATCACTATCCTCTTGCAATACAACCTCTCCCTCAACGTGACCAAGACAAAGGAGATGATTGTGGACTACAGGAAAAAAATGACGACTGAGCACGCCCCCATTCTCATCGACAGGGCTGTAGTGGAACAGGTTGAGAGCTTCAAGTTCCTTGGTGTCCACATCACCAACGAACTATCATGGTCCAAACACACCAAGACAGTCGTGAAGAGGGCACGACAAAGCCTATTCCCCCTCAGGAGACTGAAAAGATTTGGCATGGGTCCTCAGATCCTCAAAATGTTCTACAGCTGCACCATCGAGAGCATCCTGACTGGTTGCATCACCGCCTGGTATGGCAACTGCTCGGCCTCTGACCGCAAGGCACTACAGAGGGTAGTGCGTACGGCCCACTACATCACTGGGGCCAAGCTTCCTGCCATCCAGGACCTCTATACCAGGCGGTGTCAGAGGAAGGCCCTCAAAATTGTCAAAGACTCCAGCCACCCTAGTCATAGACTGTTCTCTCTGCTACCGCACGGCAAGCGGTACTGGAGTGCCAAGTCTAGGTCCAAAAGACTTCTCAACAGCTTCTACCCCCAAGCCATAAGACTCCTGAACAGCTAATCATGGCTACCCGGACTATTTGCACTGCCCCCCCACCCCATCCTTTTACGCTGCTGCTACTCTGTTAATTATTTATGCATTGTCACTTTAACTCTACCCACAGGTACATATTACTTCAACTACCTCAACTAGCCGGTGCCCCCGCACATTGACTCTGCACCGGTACCCCCCTGTATATATAGCCTCCCTACTGTTATTTTATTTTACTTCTGCTCTTTTTTTCTCAACACTTTTTTTGTTGTTGTTTTATTTTTACTTTTTTGTTAAAAATAAATGCACTGTTGGTTAAGGGCTGTAAGTAAGCATTTCACTGTAATGTCTGCACCTGTTGTATTCGGCGCATGTGGCCAATAAAATTTGATTTGATTTGATTTAATAGGACCAGCTGGATGGCAAAAACAGTGCTAATAGTACCTCAAAAGTAATATTAATCAAAATATAACTATTGACCATGCCAAAAGAGTTGAAAAGGAAAGTTGAGTGAGGAAAATAAGGGTTCAATTCTGGCTTTACTGGCAGAGGGATACAGTGAGCGTCAGGTTGCTTCCATCCTTAAAATGTCAAAGACATTTACATTTACATTTACATTTTAGTCATTTAGCAGACGCTCTTATCCAGAGCGACTTACAGGAGCAATTAGGGTTAAGTGCCTTGCTCAAGGGCACATTTACGTCATTTAGCAGACGCTCTTATCCAGAGCGACTCACCAATTGGTGCGTTCACCGTATAGCCAGTGGGATAACCACTTTACAATTTTTTTTTGGGGGGGGGGGGGGGGTAGAAGGATTACTTTATCCTATCCCAGGTATTCCTTAAAGAGGTGGGGTTTCAAATGTCTCCGGAAGGTGGTGAGTGACTCCGCTGTCCTGGCGTCGTGAGGGAGCTTGTTCCACCATTGGGGTGCCAGAGCAGCGAACAGTTTTGACTGGGCTGAGCGGGAACTATGCTTCCGCAGAGGAAGGGGAGCCAGCAGGCCAGAGGTGGATGAACGCAATGCCCTCGTTTGGGTGTAGGGACTGATCAGAGCCCGAAGGTACAGAGGTGCCGTTCCCCTCACTGCTCCATAGGCAAGCACCATGGTCTTGTAGCGGATGCGAGCTTCAACTGAAAGCCAGTGGAGTGTGCGGAGGAGGGGGGTGACGTGAGAGAACTTGGGAAGGTTGAACACCAGACGGGCTGCGGCATTCTGGATGAGTTGTAGGGGTTTAATGGCACAGGCAGGGAGGCCAGCCAACAGCGAGTTGCAGTAGTCCAGACGGGAGATGACAAGTGCCTGGATTAGGACCTGTGCCGCTTCCTGTGTAAGGCAGGGTCGTACTCTCCGAATGTTGTAGAGCATGAACCTGCAGGAGCGGGTCACCGCCTTGATGTTGGCGGAGAACGACAGGGTGTTGTCCAGGGTCACGCCTAGGCTCTTCGCACTCTGGGAGGAGGACACAGCGGAGTTGTCAACCGTGATGGCGAGATCATGGAACGGGCAGTCCTTCCCCGGGAGGAAGAGCAGCTCCGTCTTGCCAGGGTTCAGCTTGAGGTGGTGATCCGTCATCCATACTGATATGTCTGCCAGACATGCAGAGATGCGATTCGCCACCTGGTTATCAGAAGGGGGAAAGGAGAAGATTAGTTGTGTATCGTCAGCGTAGCAATGATAGGAGAGGCCATGTGAGGATATGACAGAGCCAAGTGACTTGGTGTATAGGGAGAATAGGAGAGGGCCTAGAACTGAGCCCTGGGGGACACCAGTGGTGAGAGCACGTGGTGCGGAGACAGCTTCTCGCCACGCCACTTGGTAGGAGCGACCGGTCAGGTAGGACGCAATCCAGGAGTGAGCCGCGCCGGAGATGCCCAGCTCGGAGAGGGTGGAGAGGAGGATCTGATGGTTCACAGTATCAAAGGCAGCAGACAGGTCTAGAAGGACAAGAGCAGAGGAGAGAGAGTTAGCTTTAGCAGTGCGGAGACGGCGGTTCATAAGAACAAGGTCAAGCAAAGCTAGAAAAAAGCCCTTCATCAATGAGAAGCAAAGAAAAGCCAGGCTGAGGTTTGCAAAAGACCATAAGGATTGGACCGTAGAGGACTGGAGTAAGGTCATCTTCTCTGATGAGTCCAATTTTCAGCTTTGCCCAACACCTGGTCGTCTAATGGTTAGACGGAGACCTGGAGAGGCCTACAAGGCACAGTGTCTCGCACCCACTGTGACATTTGGTGGAGGATCGGTGATGATCTGGGGGTGCTTCAGCAAGGCTGGAATCGGGCAGATTTGTCTTTGTGAAGGACGCATGAATCAAGCCACGTACAAGGTTGTCCTGGAAGAAAACTTGCTTCCTTTTGCTCTGACATTGTTCCCCAACTCTGAGGATTGGTTTTTCCAGCAGGACAATGCACCATGCCACACAGCCAGGTCAATCAAGGTGTGGATGGAGGACCACCAGATCAAGACCCTGTCATGGCCAGCCCAATCTCCAGACCTGAACCCCATTGAAAACTTCTGGAATGTGATCAAGAGGAACATGGATGGTCACAAGCTATCAAACAAAGCCGAGCTGCTTGAATTTTTGCGTCAGGAGTGGCATAAAGTCACCCAACATCAATGTGAAAGACTGGTGGAGAGCATGCCAAAACGCATGAAAGCTGTGATTGAAAATCAGGGTTATTCCACCAAATATTGATTTCTGAACTTTTCCTTAGTTAAAACATTAGTATTGTGTTGTTTAAAAATGAACATGAACTTATTTTCTTTGCATTATTCGAGGTCTGACAACACTGCATCTTTTTTGTTATTTTGACCAGTTGTCATTTTCTGCAAAGAAATGCTCTAAATGACAATATTTTTATTTGGAATTTGGGAGAAATGTTGTCAGTAGTTTATAGAATAAAACAAAAATGTTAATTTCACCCAAACACATACCTATAAATAGTAAAACCAGAGAAAAGTATATTTGTGCAGTGGTCTCTTAATTTTTTCCACAGCTGTATATACACTAACGTTCAAAAGTTTGGGGTCACTTAGAAATGTCCTTGTTTTTGATAGAAAAGCAAATTTTTTGTCCATTAAAATAACATCAAATTGATCCGAAATACAGTGTAGACATTGTTAATGTTGGAAATGGCTATTGTAGCTGGAAACGGCTGATTTTTAATGGAATATCTACATAGGCGTACAGAGGCCCATTATCAGCAACCATCAGTCCTGTGTTCCAATGGCACGTTGTGTTTGCTAATCCAAGTTTATCATTTTAAAAAGGCTAATTGATCATTAGAAAACCCTTTTGCAATTATGTTAGCACAGCTGAAAACTGTTGTGCTGATTAAAGAAGCAATAAAACTGGCCTTTTTGAGACTAGTTGAGTATCTGGAGCATCAGCAATTGTGGGTTCGATTACAGGCTCAAAATGGCCAGAAACAAAGAATGTTCTTCTGAAACTCGTCAGTCTATTCTTGTTCTGAGAAATGAAGGCTGTGAGAAATTGCCAAAAAACTGAAGATCTCGTACAACACTGTGTACTACTCCCTTCACAGAACAGCGCAAACTGGCTCTAACCAGAATAGAAAGAGGAGTGGGAGGCCCCGGTGCACAACTGAGCAAGAGGACAAATACATTAGAGTGTCTAGTTTGAGAAACAGGCGCCTCACAGGTCCTCAACTGGCAGCTTCATTAAATAGTACCCGCAAAACACCAGTCTCAACGTCAACATTGAAGAGGCGACTCCGGGATGCTGACCTTCTAGACAGAGTTGCAAAGAAAAAGCCATATCTCAGACTGACCAATAAAAAGAAAAGATTAAGATGGGCAAAAGAACACAGACACTGGACTTTTTCTTTACAACTCTGCCTAGGTCAGCATCCCGGAGTCGAAACAAAATTCTCTGGTCTGATGAAACCAAGATTGAACTCTTTGGCCTGAATGCCAAGCGTCACGTCTGGAGGAAACCTGTCACCTTGCCCAGGGTGAAGCATGGTGGTGGCAGCATCATGCTGTGAAGATATGTTTCAGAGGCAGGGACTGGGAGACTAGTCAGGATCGATTGAAAGATAAACGGAGCTTATCAAGAGAGAGATCCTTGATGAAAACCTGCTCCAAAGCGCTCAGGACCTCAGACTGGGGCGAAGGTTCACCTTCCAACAGGACAACGACCCTAAGCACACAGCCAAGACAACGCAGGAGTGGTTTCGCGACAAGTCTCTGAATGTCCTTGAGTGGCCCAGCCAGAGAGCAGACTTGAACCCGATCGAACATCTCTGGAGAGACCTGAAAATAGCTGTGCAGCGACGCTCCCCATCCAACCTGACAGAGCTTGAGAGGATCTGCAGAGAAGAATGGGAGAAACTCCCCAAATACAGGTGTGCCAAGCTTGTAGCGTCATACCCAAGAAGACTCGAGGCTGTAATCGCTGCCGAAGGTGCTTTACAAAAAAGTACTGAGTAAAAGGGTCTGAATAATTATGCAAATATGATATCAGTTTTTAAATAAATTAGCACAAAAAAATACAAACCTCTTTTTGCTTTGTCATTATGGGGTATTGTGAAGATTGATGAGGATTTATTTTATTGTTGTTTTTTCCCCTCAATCTACACACAATAACCCATAATGACAAAGTAAACACAGGTTTTTATAAATTAACAAAATTATTATTATATAAAAATAAAAATAAAGTATTCAGACCCTTTACTCAGTACTTTGTTTAAGCATCTTTGGCAGCAATTACAACCTCGAGTCTTCTTGGGTATGACGCTACAAGCTTGGCACACCTGTATTTGGGGAGTTTCTCCCATTCTTCTCTGCAGATCCTCTCAAGCTCTGTCAGGTTGGATGGGGAGCGTCGCTGCACAGCTATTTTCAGATCTCTACATTTTAGAATAAGGCTGTAACCTAACAAAATGTGGAAAAAGTAAAGGGGTCTGAATACTTTCCGAATGCACTGAATATGACTATCTTATCAACGGTGAAATTGCATGTGATATGATTGCATTTTGGAACCCCGCTCCCCCAGTCTCCCCAAAATGAATGCTTTTTGCTCCACTGCTCTGATTGGTGCAGCTAGAAATACCAAGAGTCTATCCTTTAATGAAAAGGTGCCCACGAAAGAAGATTCCACAAACTTCTTTATATATTTTGTGATGTTGTTACATTTACATTTGTATTGGTGTTTTGTGTCCGATGCTCTCAGGGTGTTGTTTTTTTATTTTTTATTTAACCTTTATTTAACCAGGTAAGCCAGTTGAGAACAAGTTCTCATTTACAACTGCGACCTGGCCAAGATAAAGCAAAGCAGTGTGATAAAAACAACACAGAGTTACATATGGGGTAAAAAACAAAGTCAAAAATACAACAGAAAATATATATACAGTGTGTGCAAATGTAGCAAGTTATGGAGGTAAGGCAATAAATAGGCTATAGTGCAAAAAATAATTACAATAGTATTAACACTGGAATGCTAGATGTGCAAGAGATTATGTGCAAATAGAGATACTGGGGTGCAAAAGAGCAAAATAAATAACAATATAGGGATGAGGTAGTTGGGTGGGCTAATTTCAGATGGGCTGTGTACAGGTGCAGTGATCGGTAAGGTGCTCTGACAACTGATGCTTAAAGATAGTGAGGGAATAAGAGTCTCCAGCTTCAGAGATTTTTGCAATTCGTTCCAGTCATTGGCAGCAGAGAACTGGAAGGAATGGCGGCCAAAGGAGGTGTTGGCTTTGGGAATGACCAGTGAGATATACCTGCTGGAGCGCAGACTACGGGTGGGTGTTGCTATGGTGACCAATGAGCTAAGATAAGGCGGGGATTTGCCTAGCAGTGATTTATAGATGGCCTGGAGCCAGTGGGTTGGACGACGAACATGTAGTGAGGACCAGCCAACAAGAGCGTACAGGTCAAAACGGATGGCACTGTGACAACACTTGTTACATTTGTATTGGTGTTTCGTGTCCGATACTCCCTATCCATCTGTGGTGAGGTTTCCCTAAAGATGCTGGTTTCCCCTATCCATCTGTGGCGAGGTTTCCCTAAAGATGCTGGTTTCCCCTATCCATCTGTGGCGAGGTTTCCCTAAAGATGCTGGTTTCCCCCTATCCATCTGTGGTGAGGTTTCCCTAAAGATGCTGTTTTCCCCTATCCATCTGTGGTGAGGTTTCCCTAAATATGCTGTTTCCCCCTATCCATCTGTGGTGAGGATTCCCTAAAGATGCTGGTTTCCCCCTATCCATCTGTGGTGAGGTTTCCCTAAAGATGCTGGTTTCCCCTATCCATCTGTGGCGAGGTTTCCCTAAAGATGCTGGTTTCCCCCTATCCATCTGTGGCGAGGTTTCCCTAAAGATGCTGGTTTCCCCCTATCCATCTGTGGCGAGGTTTCCCTAAAGATGCTGGTTTCCCCTATCCATCTGTGGTGAGGTTTCCCTAAAGATGCTGGTTTCCCCCTATCCATCTGTGGTGAGGTTTCCCTAAAGATGCTGGTTTCCCCCTATCTATCTGTGGTGAGGATTCCCTAAAGATGCTGTTTTCCCCTATCCATCTGTGGTGAGGTTTCCCTAAAGATGCTGGTTTCCCCTATCCATCTGTGGTGAGGTTTCCCTAAAGATGCTGGTTTCCCCTATCCATCTGTGGTGAGGTTTCCCTAAAGATGCTGGTTTCCCCCTATCCATCTGTGGTGAGGTTTCCCTAAATATGCTGGTTTCCCCCTATCCATCTGTGGTGAGGATTCCCTAAAGATGCTGTTTTCCCCTATCCATCTGTGGTGAGGTTTCCCTAAAGATGCTGGTTTCCCCCTATCCATCTGTGGTGAGGTTTCCCTAAATATGCTGGTTTCCCCCTATCCATCTGTGGTGAGGTTTCCCTAAAGATGCTGGTTTCCCCCTATCCATCTGTGGTGAGGTTTCCCTAAAGATGCTGGTTTCCCCCTATCCATCTGTGGTGAGGTTTCCCTAAAGATGCTGGTTTCCCCCTATCCATCTGTGGTGAGGTTTCCCTAAATATGCTGGTTTCCCCCTATCCATCTGTGGTGAGGTTTCCCTAAAGATGCTGGTTTCCCCCTATCCATCTGTGGTGAGGTTTCCCTAAAGATGCTGTTTTCCCCTATCCATCTGTGGCGAGGATTCCCTAAAGATGCTGTTTTCCCCTATCCATCTGTGGTGAGGTTTCCCTAAAGATGCTGTTTTCCCCTATCCATCTGTGGCGAGGTTTCCCTAAAGATGCTGTTTTCCCCTATCCATCTTGGGCGAGGTTTCCCTAAAGATGCTGTTTTCCCCTATCCATCTGTGGTGAGGTTTCCCTAAAGATGCTGGTTTCCCCCTATCCATCTGTGGCGAGGTTTCCCTAAAGATGCTGTTTTCCCCTATCCATCTGTGGTGAGGTTTCCCTAAAGATGCTGTTTTCCCCTATCCATCTGTGGTGAGGTTTCCCTAAAGATGCTGGTTTCCCCTATCCATCTGTGGTGAGGTTTCCCTAAAGATGCTGTTTTCCCCTATCCATCTGTGGTGAGGTTTCCCTAAAGATGCTGGTTTCCCCTATCCATCTGTGGTGAGGTTTCCCTAAAGATGCTGGTTTCCCCTATTCATCTGTGGTGAGGTTTCCCTAAAGATGCTGGTTTCCCCTATCCATCTGTGGTGAGGTTTCCCTAAAGATGCTGGTTTCCCCCTATCCATCTGTGGTGAGGTTTCCCTAAAGATGCTGGTTTCCCCTATCCATCTGTGGTGAGGTTTCCCTAAAGATGCTGGTTTCCCCTATCCATCTGTGGTGAGGTTTCCCTAAAGATGCTGGTTTCCCCTATCCATCTGTGGTGAGGTTTCCCTAAAGATGCTGGTTTTCCCCTATCCATCTGTGGTGAGGTTTCCCTAAAGATGATGTTTTCCCCTATCCATCTGTGGTGAGGATTCCCTAAAGATGCTGGTTTCCCCTATCCATCTGTGGTGAGGTTTCCCTAAAGATGCTGGTTTCTCCTATCCATCTGTGGTGAGGTTTCCCTAAATATGCTGTTTTCCCCTATCCATCTGTGGTGAGGTTTCCCTAAAGATGCTGGTTTCCCCTATCCATCTGTGGTGAGGATTCCCTAAAGATGCTGGTTTCCCCTATCCATCTGTGGCGAGGTTTCCCTAAAGATGCTGGTTTCCCCTATCCATCTGTGGTGAGGTTTCCCTAAAGATGCTGGTTTCTCCTATCCATCTGTGGTGA
This sequence comes from Coregonus lavaretus, assembly GCF_964263955.1. NCBI lineage: Eukaryota > Metazoa > Chordata > Actinopteri > Salmoniformes > Salmonidae > Coregonus > Coregonus lavaretus. The sequence goes on along the minus strand of NW_028161559.1, from coordinate 18,828 downwards.
GGTTTCCCTAAAGATGCTGTTTTCCCCTATCCATCTGTGGTGAGGTTTCCCTAAAGATGCTGGTTTCCCCTATCCATCTGTGGTGAGGTTTCCCTAAATATGCTGGTTTCCCCTATCCATCTGTGGTGAGGTTTCCCCTATCCATCTGTGGTGAGGTTTCCCTAAAGATGCTGGTTTCCCCTATCCATCTGTGGCGAGGTTTCCCTAAAGATGCTGGTTTCCCCTATCCATCTGTGGCGAGGTTTCCCTAAAGATGCTGGTTTCCCCTATCCATCTGTGGCGAGGTTTCCCTAAAGATGCTGGTTTCCCCTATCCATCTGTGGTGAGGTTTCCCTAAAGATGCTGGTTTCCCCTATCCATCTGTGGCGAGGTTTCCCTAAAGATGCTGGTTTCCCCTATCCATCTGTGGTGAGGTTTCCCTAAAGATGCTGGTTTCCCCTATCCATCTGTGGTGAGGATTCCCTAAAGATGCTGGTTTCCCCTATCCATCTGTGGTGAGGTTTCCCTAAAGATGCTGGTTTCCCCTATCCATCTGTGGTGAGGTTTCCCTAAAGATGCTGGTTTCCCCTATCCATCTGTGGTGAGGTTTCCCTAAAGATGCTGGTTTCCCCTATCCATCTGTGGCGAGGTTTCCCTAAAGATGCTGGTTTCCCCTATCCATCTGTGGTGAGGTTTCCCTAAAGATGCTGGTTTCCCCTATCCATCTGTGGCGAGGTTTCCCTAAAGATGCTGGTTTCCCCTATCCATCTGTGGTGAGGTTTCCCTAAAGATGCTGGTTTCTCCTATCCATCTGTGGTGAGGTTTCCCTAAAGATGCTGTTTTCCCCTATCCATCTGTGGCGAGGTTTCCCTAAAGATGCTGGTTTCCCCTATCCATCTGTGGTGAGGTTTCCCTAAAGATGCTGGTTTCCCCTATCCATCTGTGGTGAGGATTCCCTAAAGATGCTGGTTTCCCCTATCCATCTGTGGTGAGGTTTCCCTAAAGATGCTGGTTTCCCCCTATCCATCTGTGGCGAGGTTTCCCTAAAGATGCTGGTTTCCCCTATCCATCTGTGGTGAGGTTTCCCTAAAGATGCTGGTTTCCCCTATCCATCTGTGGTGAGGTTTCCCTAAAGATGCTGGTTTTCCCCTATCCATCTGTGGCGAGGTTTCCCTAAAGATGCTGTTTTCCCCTATCCATCTGTGGTGAGGTTTCCCTAAAGATGCTGGTTTCCCCTATCCATCTGTGGTGAGGTTTCCCTAAAGATGCTGGTTTCTCCTATCCATCTGTGGCAAAATTCTCCCTAAATTCTTATGACAAATCCTGCTCCGTAACCAGCCATAGCCTAGCCAATAGCTGAGTAGCAACAACAGATAACATTAGCTAGCTAGATAAGGTTAGCATGCTAGCTAGCTACACTGACAGCTGTCAGTGCCCTACTTGTTATTTCTCCACTCCATGTGGAAATCACCACAACGTTCCCACCCCCAGTTCCTGAATATGTATTAGCAGCCTACGTCATTCTTCTGAGGTGGAACCTAAATGAGAATGTCTGTTATAGAATTATGTCGAAATAGGGGCAGCATTGCCCTCAGTCTCCTGAGTGGCGCAGTGGTCTAAGGCACTGCATCGCAGTGCTAGCTGTGCCACTAGAGATCCTGGTTCGAATCCAGGCTCTGTCGCAGCCGGCCGCGACCGGGAGACTCATGGGCGGCGCACAATTGGCCTAGCGTTGTCCAGGGTAGGGGAGGGAATGGCCGGCAGGGATGTAGCTCAGTTGATAGAGCATGGCGTTTGCAACGCCAGGGTTGTGGGTTCGATTCCCACGGGGGACCAGTTTGAAAAAAAAAATATATATATATATATATATATATATATATATACAGTGGGGAAAAAAAGTATTTAGTCAGCCACCAATTGTGCAAGTTCTCCCACTTAAAAAGATGAGAGAGGCCTGTAATATTCATCATAGGTACACGTCAACTATGACAGACAAAATGAGAAAGAACATTCCAGAAAATCACATTGTAGGATTTTTAATGAATTTATTTGCAGATTATGGTGGAAAATAAGTATTTGGTCAATAACAAAAGTTTCTCAATACTTTGTTATATACCCTTTGTTGGCAATGACACAGGTCAAACGTTTTCTGTAAGTCTTCACAAGGTTTTCACACACTGTTGCTGGTATTTTGGCCCATTCCTCCATGCAGATCTCCTCTAGAGCAGTGATGTTTTGGGGCTGTCGCTGGGCAACACAGACTTTCAACTCCCTCCAAAGATTTTCTATGGGGTTGAGATCTGGAGACTGGCTAGGCCACTCCAGGACCTTGAAATGCTTCTTACGAAGCCACTCCTTCGTTGCCCGGGCGGTGTGTTTGGGATCATTGTCATGCTGAAAGACCCAGCCACGTTTCATCTTCAATGCCCTTGCTGATGGAAGGAGGTTTTCACTCAAAATCTCACGATACATGGCCCCATTCATTCTTTCCTTTACACGGATCAGTCATCCTGGTCCCTTTGCAGAAAAACAGCCCCAAAGCATGATGTTTCCACCCCCATGCTTCACAGTAGGTATGGTGTTCTTTGGATGCAACTCAGCATTCTTTGTCCTCCAAACACGACGAGTTGAGTTTTTACCAAAAAGTTCTATTTTGGTTTCATCTGACCATATGACATTCTCCCAATCCTCTTCTGGATCATCCAAATGCACTCTAGCAAACTTCAGATGGGCCTGGACATGTACTGGCTTAAGCAGAGGGACACGTCTGGCACTGCAGGATTTAAGTCCCTGGCGGCGTAGTGTGTTACTGATGGTAGGCTTTGTTACTTTGGTCCCAGCTCTCTGCAGGTCATTCACAAGGTCCCCCCGTATGGTTCTGGGATTTTTGCTCACCGTTCTTGTGATCATTTTGACCCCACGGGGTGAGATCTTGCGTGGAGCCCCAGATCGAGGGAGATTATCAGTGGTCTTGTATGTCTTCCATTTCCTAATAATTGCTCCCACAGTTGATTTCTTCAAACCAAGCTGCTTACCTATTGCAGATTCAGTCTTCCCAGCCTGGTGCAGGTCTACAATTTTGTTTCTGGTGTCCTTTGACAGCTCTTTGGTCTTGGCCATAGTGGAGTTTGGAGTGTGACTGTTTTGAGGTTGTGGACAGGTGTCTTTTATACTGATAACAAGTTAAAACAGGTGCCATTAATACAGGTAGCGAGTGGAGGACAGAGGAGCCTCTTAAAGAAGAAGTTACAGGTCTATGAGAGCCAGAAATCTTTCTTGTTTGTAGGTGACCAAATACTTATTTTCCACCATAATTTGCAAATAAATTCATAAAAAATCCTACAATGTGATTTTCTGGATTTTTTTTTCTCAATTTGTCTGTCATAGTTGACGTGTACCTATGATGAAAATTACAGGCCTCTCTCATCTTTTTAAGTGGGAGAACTTGCACAATTGGTGGCTGACTAAATACTTTTTTTCCCCACTGTATATATATATGTATTCACTAACTGTAAGTCGCTTTGGATAAGAGCGTCTGCTAAATGACTAAAATGTAAATGTAAATGTAATGGAGGCCTGTAAAGACACAATCTGGAGTTTGTTTCAGCAAAGAGCAACCCTACCAATTAAAGGAGGATATCCCCCATTTTGACGTGTGTTCCTGTTTTCACAGTTACCCTATTCTGTTTGATATCCCAAGACATTTGCTGGTCCATATCTCACATATTTAGATGCTTTATAGTTACAGTGCCTTGCAAAAGGATTCATCCCCCTTGGCGTTTTTTCCTATTTTGTTGCTTTACAACCTGTAATTTAAATGGATTTTTATTTGGATTTCATGTAATGGACATACACAAAATAGTCCAAATTGGTGAAGTGAAATGAAAAAAATAACTTATTTCAAAAAATTCTAAAAAATAAATAACGGAAAAGTGGTGCGTGCATATGTATTCACCCCCTTTGCTATGAAGCCCCTAAATAAGATCTGGTGCAACCAATTACCTTCAGAAGTCACATAATTAGTTAAATAAAGTCCACCTGTGTGCAATCTAAGTGTCACATGATCTGTCACATGATCTCAGTATATATACACACCTGTTCTGAAAGGCCCCAGAGTCTGTAACACCACTAAGCAAGGGGCACCACCAAGCAAGCGGCACCATGAAGACCAAGGAGCTCTCCAAACAAGTCAGGGACAGAGTTGTGGAGAAGTACAGATCAGGGTTGGGTTATAAAAAAATATCAGAAACTTTGAACATCCCACGGAGCACCATTAAATCCATTATTAAAAAATTGAAAGAATATGGTACCACAACAAACCTGCCAAGAGAGGGCAGCCCACCAAAACTCACGGACCAGGCAAGGAGGGCATTAATCAGAGAGGCAACAAAGAGACCAAAGATAACCCTGAAGGAGCTGCAAAGCTCCACAGCGGAGATTGGAGTATCTGTCCATAGGACCACTTTAAGTCGTACACTCCACAGAGCTGGGCTTTACGGAAGAGTGGCCAGACTAAAATTGAGCTTTTTGGCCATCAAGGAAAAGACTATGTCTGGCGCAAACCCAACACCTCTCATCACCCCAAGAACACCATCGGCAGGGACTGGGAAACTGGTCAGAATTTAAGGAATGATGGATGGCGCTAAATACAGGGAAATTCTTGGAATGGCCTAGTCAAAGCCCAGACCTCAATCCAATTTTGAATCTGTGGTATGACTTAAATATTGCTGTACACCAGCGGAACCCATCCAACTTGAAGGAGCTGGAGCAGTTTTGCCTTGAAGAATGGGCAAAAATCCCAGTGGCTAGATGTGCCAAGCTTATAGAGACATACCCCAAGAGACTTGCAGCTGTAATTGCTGCAAAAGGTGGCTCTACAAAGTATTGACTTTGGGGGGGGGGGGGGGGGGGGGGTTGAATAGTTATGCACGCTCAAGTTCTGTTTTTTTGTCTTATTTCTTGTTTGTTTCACAATAAAACATATTTTGCATCTTCAAAAGTGGTAGGTATGTTGTGTAAATGAAATGATACAAACCCCCAAAAAGTTCAATTTAATTCCAGGTTGTAAGGTAACAAAATAGAAAAAATTTCAAGGGGGGTGAATACTTTGGCAAGCCACTGTATACAGGGGGTACCAGTACAGAGTCAATGTGCGGGGGCACCGGTTAGTTGAGGTAATATGTACATGTGGGTAGAGTTAAAGTGACTATGCATAGATAATAAACAGAGTAGCAGCAGCGTAAAAAAGAAGGGGTGGGGTGGGGGGGATAATGCAAATAGTCCGGGTAGCCATGATTAGCTGTTCAGGGGTCTTATGGCTTGAGGGTAGAAGCTGTTAAGAAGTATTTTGGACCTAGACTTGGCGCTCCGTTACCGCTTGCCGTGCGTCTTTGACAATTTTTTGGGCCTTCCTCTGTCACCGCCTGGTATAGAGGTCCTGGATGGCAGGAAGCTTGGCCCCAGTGATGTACTGGGCCGTACGCACTACCCTCTGTAGTGCCTTGCAGTCGGAGGCCGAGCAGTTGCCATACCTACTTTGGGGGGGTGAATAGTTATGCACGCTCAAGTTCTGTTTTTTTGTCTTATTTCTTGTTTGTTTCACAATAAAAAATATTTTCCATCTTCAAAAGTGGTAGGTATGTTGTGTAAATGAAATGATACAAACCCTCCAAAAATGCATTTTAATTCTAGGTTGTAAGGCAAAAAAATAGGAAAAATGCCAAGGGGGGGTGAATACTTTCGCAAATCACTGTATATTGTGTTATGCCATTTGCCCATAAGATCCCATTCAATCTATAAATGCATCTAAAATACCTTACAACCACTCATATCCACGTCCTAATACATCAATATTACCTGGAAACAACTGAGAAATTATTATAATTTTTTGTCACTTTTACGCTTAAGTCCACTTTTGAGAACACATGCACGTAATTACAGTATTTCTACTGTAATAAGGGGTATTTTAGTCAATTACATTAAGATCAGTGATTTCAGTATTATGCAAGTCATTTGGGAAACAAATTACAGTGTGATGATTTGTTGGATTACTGAATCTCTAATAGAGCTTCCACTTGTAATCCAGTGGTTTTGTTGTTTTCAGTGGTCCATAGTAAACTGGTAGGGCGCGTGAGATTGGAGTGGGCATGCAATAACCTTCCTTGGGTTTTGTCTGAGTTTAGAGTGATGAAAAGTAGCTAACCGCTAATGGTCATGGCTAGAAGGGATACAGCTTGTCAAATTCATTGATTCTTTTTTGCATTTTAGCTAACCCTTTTCCTAACCTTAAACTAATTATCCTAACCTGCTACGTACATTTTCCTAACCTGCTACGAAAAGTCAAATCTGACAAAAGCTGTATTCCGTCTAGTCAAAACCGCAGCTAACTGCCCTCTCATGTCTCGTCATTGAGCAGAGCAAGCGGAGCCGTTGCTATGGATACTCAGACACACCCAGAGCCACCATGAGCAAAGCGCATGCAGAGGGAGGGAGACACACAGAGAGGAGCTGCCAACGGATGGATTAACGGAGGAAGTCATTTCTAATTTTGGGTTTCAGGCAGGGCAATTGGGCCTGGGTAGGGTGGGGCCTGAACGTTGTGGGTATGGTTAGGAGTCGGGGTTAAAATGCATGCCCATGCTGGACCTTAGTAAACATTGGTCACAGAAGATCATTTGAACTGCACGCCCCACCGTGGGTTGAACAGCGCGAGAGGTGGAGTCAGCTAACGCCTGCTGCTTTCTGAGAATCACTGGCCTAGAAGGGCAGGGTGGAAGAACAAAGTCTCATATGGTGACCTCATATGGTGACCTCATATGGTGACCTCATATGGTGACCTCATATGGTGACCTCCTAGGACGTGGCTATGCGACTTTTAGAGAAACAGGGTGTTTCGATAGCTATGACGCAACCGTATGCTAAATGATGATATTCTGAGACCGTATGCATGGTGCATTGACTAGAATGAAATGTATTTAGGGTCAAATTCCCCTTACTCAGGCCTTTTCATTAGGTGAGCGATGTTACTAAATATTACAAATGGATTTGTTTATTACTTTTTTTTACTTTTAAAACTGCTGCGATAATGATCATTACACCAGAAATAATACCAGACCAGCACACAAACCCACAAATCACACACACAACGCGCACACACACACACACACACAACTCACAGCTCAAACACACACTCACACGCCGGTTGGTCTCTCACCTCTGTGTCTCTCTCCATCTCAAGCCCCGCCTTCAGCAGCCGGGCCTCAAACTCCTCCCTGATCAGCACCATATCTCCTTCAGCTGAGTCCGCCTCCAACTCCACCTCCACGGCCACTCCCACGCCCAGGTCCACACACACCTCCCCATCCCCCGCACTCCGCTGCCCGGCTGCACATCCCACCCCCCCCAACCCCCCCTGCCCCATACCCCCCACACCCTCCTGCCCTACACCCCCCACAGGGCCGGAGGGGGGGGAGGTACCATTAGAGATGACAGAGAGGCGATGAGGAGGGTGCGAGGGGGCGGAGAGACGGTGCGGCCGGTCGCCCCCCCTCACAGAGGTCTGTTTACGTTGGTAAAACACCAGGACATAGTCCACCTTCCTCCGGCCATCTGAAAAGAACTGGCCCCACCTCTGGCCATCACCTCCGCCCTAGAGGAGAGGAGACAGACAGGGGACTGGTCAGTAACTAACTAACACCCTAACCTGCTGGCCCATCACCCCCTCCCTAGAGGAGACAGACAGGGGACTGGTCAGTAACTAACTAACACCCTAACCTGCTGGCCCATCACCCCCTCCCTAGAGGAGACAGACAGGGGACTGGTCAGTAACTAACTAACACCCTAACCTGCTGGCCCAACACCCCCTCCCTAGAGGAGACAGACAGGGGACTGGTCAGTAACTAACTAACACCCTAACCTGCTGGCCCAACACCCCCTCCCTAGAGGAGACAGACAGGGGACTGGTCAGTAACTAACTAACACCCTAACCTGCTGGCCCATCACCCCCTCCCTAGAGGAGACAGACAGGGAACTGGTCAGTAACTAACTAACACCCTAACCTGCTGGCCCATCACCCCCTCCCTAGAGGAGACAGACAGGGGACTGGTCAGTAACTAACTAACACCCTAACCTGCTGGCCCATCACCCCCTCCCTAGAGGAGACAGACAGGGGACTGGTCAGTAACTAACTAACACCCTAACCTGCTGGCCCATCACCCCCTCCCTAGAGGAGACAGACAGGGGACTGGTCAGTAACTAACTAACACCCTAACCTGCTGGCCCATCACCCCCTCCCTAGAGGAGACAGACAGGGAACTGGTCAGTAACTAACTAACACCCTAACATGCTGGCCCATCACCCCCTCCCTAGAGGAGACAGACAGGGGACTGGTCAGTAACTAACTAACACCCTAACCTGCTGGCCCAACACCCCCTCCCTAGAGGAGAGGAGACAGACAGGGGACTGGTCAGTAACTAACTAACACCCTAACCTGCTGGCCCAACACCCCCTCCCTAGAGGAGACAGACAGGGGACTGGTCAGTAACTAACTAACACCCTAACCTGCTGGCCCATCACCCCCTCCCTAGAGGAGACAGACAGGGGACTGGTCAGTAACTAACTAACACCCTAACCTGCTGGCCCATCACCCCCTCCCTAGAGGAGAGGAGACAGGGAACTGGTCAGTAACTAACTAACACCCTAACCTGCTGGCCCAACACCCCCTCCCTAGAGGAGACAGACAGGGAACTGGTCAGTAACTAACTAACACCCTAACCTGCTGGCCCATCACCCCCTCCCTAGAGGAGAGGAGACAGACAGGGGACTGGTCAGTAACTAACTAACACCCTAACCTGCTGGCCCAACACCCCCTCCCTAGAGGAGACAGACAGGGGACTGGTCAGTAACTAACTAACACCCTAACCTGCTGGCCCATCACCCCCTCCCTAGAGGAGACAGACAGGGAACTGGTCAGTAACTAACTAACACCCTAACCTGCTGGCCCATCACCCCCTCCCTAGAGGAGACAGACAGGGGACTGGTCAGTAACTAACTAACACCCTAACCTGCTGGCCCAACACCCCCTCCCTAGAGGAGACAGACAGGGAACTGTCAGTAACTGTTCAGTAGGGCACAAGTAGCAAAATTCCTCAAACAAATGAACACACCCCTCCCTGGTTCTGAGGAGGGTGAATAGCAGGTCAACTTTATTGAAAGTTGCAGATGGAAAAGGTATATACAGTGGGGAAAAAAAGTATTTAGTCAGCCACCAATTGTGCAAGTTCTCCCACTTAAAAAGATGAGAGAGGCCTGTAATTTTCATCATAGGTACACAAAATGAGAAAAAAAATCCAGAAAATCACATTGTAGGATTTTTTATGAATTTATTTGCAAATTATGGTGGAAAATAAGTATTTGGTCAATAACAAAAGTTTCTCAATACTTTGTTATATACCCTTTGTTGGCAATGACACAGGTCAAACGTTTTCTCTAAGTCTTCACAAGGTTTTCACACACTGTTGCTGGTATTTTGGCCCATTCCTCCATGCAGATCTCCTCTAGAGCAGTGATGTTTTGGGGCTGTCGCTGGGCAACACAGACTTTCAACTCCCTCCAAAGATTTTCTATGGGGTTGAGATCTGGAGACTGGCTAGGCCACTCCAGGACCTTGAAATGCTTCTTACGAAGCCACTCCTTCGTTGCCCGGGCGGTGTGTTTGGGATCATTGTCATGCTGAAAGACCCAGCCACGTTTCATCTTCAATGCCCTTGCTGATGGAAGGAGGTTTTCACTCAAAATCTCACGATACATGGCCCCATTCATTCTTTCCTTTACACGGATCAGTCGTCCTGGTCCCTTTGCAGAAAAACAGCCCCAAAGCATGATGTTTCCACCCCCATGCTTCCCAGTAGGTATGGTGTTCTTTGGATGCAACTCAGCATTCTTTGTCCTCCAAACACGACGAGTTGAGTTTTTACCAAAAAGTTCTATTTTGGTTTCATCTGACCATATGACATTCTCCCAATCCTCTTCTGGATCATCCAAATGCACTCTAGCAAACTTCAGACGGGCCTGGACATGTACTGGCTTAAGCAGGGGGACACGTCTGGCACTGCAGGATTTGAGTCCCTGGCGGCGTAGTGTATATACTGATGGTAGGCTTTGTTACTTTGGTCCCAGCTCTCTGCAGGTCATTCACTAGGTCCCCCCGTGTGGTTCTGGGATTTTTGCTCACCGTTCTTGTGATCATTTTGACCCCACAGGGTGAGATCTTGCGTGGAGCCCCAGATCGAGGGAGATTATCAGTGGTCTTGTATGTCTTCCATTTCCTAATAATTGCTCCCACAGTTGATTTCTTCAAACCAAGCTGCTTACCTATTGCAGATTCAGTCTTCCCAGCCTGGTGCAGGTCTACAATTTTGTTTCTGGTGTCCTTTGACAGCTCTTTGGTCTTGGCCATAGTGGAGTTTGGAGTGTGACTGTTTGAGGTTGTGGACAAGTGTCTTTTATACTGATAACAAGTTCAAACAGGTGCCATTAATACAGGTAACGAGTGGAGGACAGAGGAGCCTCTTAAAGAAGAAGTTACAGGTCTGTGAGAGCCAGAAATCTTTCTTGTTTGTAGGTGACCAAATACTTATTTTCCACCATAATTTGCAAATAAATTCATAAAAAATCCTACAATGTGATTTTCTGGAAAATAAATTCTCAATTTGTCTGTCATAGTTGACGTGTACCTATGATGAAAATTACAGGCCTCTCTCATCTTTTTAAGTGGGAGAACTTGCACAATTGGTGGCTGACTAAATACTTTTTTTCCCCACTGTATAGACCTGACATGATACCTTATTCTACATAATCTGTTCTACACACCCTGTATCTCCTGGACCAGGGTTGGAGACCACTGATGACCACCCTGTATCTCCTGGACCAGGGTTGGAGACCACTGATGACCACCCTGTATCTATACAGGACCAGGGTTGGAGACCACTGATGACCACCCTGTATCTATACAGGACCAGGGTTGGGGACCACTGATGACCACCCTGTATCTCCTGGACCAGGGTTGGAGACCACTGATGACCACCCTGTTTCTATACAGGACCAGGGTTGGAGACCACTGATGACCACCCTGTAACTATACAGGACCAGGGTTGGGGACCACTGATGACCACCCTGTATCTATACAGGACCAGGGTTGGAGACCACTGATGACCACCCTGTGTCTCTCCAGGACCAGGGTTGGAGACCACTGATGACCACCCTGTATCTCCAGGCCCAGGGTTGGAGACCACTGATGACCACCCTGTATCTCCAGGACCAGGGTTGGAGACCACTGATGACCACCCTGTATCTATACAGGACCAGGGTTGGAGACCACTGATGACCACCCTGTGTCTATACAGGACCAGGGTTGGGGACCACTGATGACCACCCTGTATCTATACAGGACCAGGGTTGGAGACCACTGATGACCACCCTGTTTCTCCTGGACCAGGGTTGGAGACCACTGATGACCACCCTGTATCTCCAGGACCAGGGTTGGAGACCACTGATGACCACCCTGTATCTCCAGGACCAGGGTTGGAGACCACTGATGACCACCCTGTATCTATACAGGACCAGGGTTGGAGACCACTGATGACCACCCTGTGTCTATACAGGACCAGGGTTGGAGACCACTGATGACCACCCTGTGTCTATACAGGACCAGGGTTGGAGACCACTGATGACCACCCTGTATCTATACAGGACCAGGGTTGGAGACCACTGATGACCACCCTGTATCTCCTGGACCAGGGTTGGAGACCACTGATGACCACCCTGTATCTCCTGGACCAGGGTTGGAGACCACTGATGACCACCCTGTATCTATACAGGACCAGGGTTGGAGACCACTGATGACCACCCTGTATCTATACAGGACCAGGGTTGGAGACCACTGATGACCACCCTGTATCTATACAGGACCAGGGTTGGGGACCACTGATGACCACCCTGTATCTATACAGGACCAGGGTTGGGGACCACTGATGACCACCCTGTATCTATACAGGACCAGGGTTGGAGACCACTGATGACCACCCTGTTTCTATACAGGACCAGGGTTGGAGACCACTGATGACCACCCTGTATCTATACAGGACCAGGGTTGGAGACCACTGATGACCACCCTGTCTCTCCAGGACCAGGGTTGGAGACCACTGATGACCACCCTGTTTCTATACAGGACCAGGGTTGGAGACCACTGATGACCACCCTGTATATATACAGGACCAGGGTTGGAGACCACTGATGACCACCCTGTATCTCCTGGACCAGGGTTGGAGACTACTGATGACCACCCTGTTTCTATACAGGACCAGGGTTGGAGACCACTGATGACCACCCTGTATCTCCTGGACCAGGGTTGGAGACCACTGATGACCACCCTGTATCTATACAGGACCAGGGTTGGAGACCACTGATGACCACCCTGTATCTATACAGGACCAGGGTTGGAGACCACTGATGACCACCCTGTTTCTCCTGGACCAGGGTTGGAGACCACTGATGACCACCCTGTTTCTCCTGGACCAGGGTTGGAGACCACTGAAGAGGTTATATCAAGTCTAGTAATGTAGGGTTAAATAATTCAGCAAGACCGTTTAGATTAAACATACCTGGAGGACAAGCTCTACAGTAATAACCAGCCAGCAAGACCGTTTAGATGAGATGTCTCCTTGGCAACATACCTGGAGGACAAGCTCTACAGTAATAACCAGCCAGCAATACCTTTTAGATGAGATGTCTCCTTGGCAACATACCTGGAGGACAAGCTCTACAGTAATAACCAGCCAGCAAGGCCTTTTAGATGAGATGTCTCCTTGGCAACATACCTGGAGGACAAGCTCTACAGTAATACCCAGCCAGCAAGTCCGTTTAGATGAGATGTCTCCTTGGCAACATACCTGGAGGACAAGCTCTACAGTAATAACCAGCCAGCAAGACCTTTTAGATGAGATGTCTCCTTGGCAACATACCTGGAGGACAAGCTCTACAGTAATAACCAGCCAGCAAGACCTTTTAGATGAGATGACTCCTTGGCAACATACCTGGAGGACAAGCTCTACAGTAATAACCAGCCAGCAAGACCTTTTAGATGAGATGATCTCCTTGGCAACATACCTGGAGGACAAGCTCTACAGTAATAACCAGCCAGCAATACCTTTTAGATGAGATGTCTCCTTGGCAACATACCTGGAGGACAAGCTCTACAGTAATTACCAGCCAGCAAGACCTTTTAGATGAGATGACTCCTTGGCAACATACCTGGAGGACAAGCTCTACAGTAATAACCAGCCAGCAAGACCTTTTAGATGAGATGTCTCCTTGGCAACATACCTGGAGGACAAGCTCTACAGTAATAACCAGCCAGCAAGACCTTTTAGATGAGATGTCTCCTTGGCAACATACCTGGAGGACAAGCTCTACAGTAATAACCAGCCAGCAAGACCTTTTAGATGAGATGTCTCCTTGGCAACATACCTGGAGGACAAGCTCTACAGTAATAACCAGCCAGCAAGACCGTTTAGATGAGATGACTCCTTGGCAACATACCTGGAGGACAAGCTCTACAGTAATAACCAGCCAGCAAGACCGTTTAGATGAGATGTCTCCTTGGCAACATACCTGGAGGACAAGCTCTACAGTAATAACCAGCCAGCAAGACCTTTTAGATGAGATGTCTCCTTGGCAACATACCTGGAGGACAAGCTCTACAGTAATAACCAGCCAGCAAGACCTTTTAGATGAAATGTCTCCTTGGCAACATACCTGGAGGACAAGCTCTACAGTAATAACCAGCCAGCAA
>NW_028161560.1:0-10000 GCF_964263955.1 Coregonus lavaretus | reverse complement strand
AGGGAGGAGACATTACATGGGAGGATTACTGAACACAGGGAGGAGACATTACATGGGAGGATTACTGAACACAGGGAGGAGACATTACATGGGAGGATTACTGCACTGAGAGGGAACGTTTCTGGAGAGGCAAAGCTGTTATTTAGTTATATTGACCTCTGACCTCTATTTAGGTGAATAGAAGGAGGGAGAAATGGCGGAGAGGAGAGGGTCGCTGGTCTGTCTTTATTCATATGGTTTGAGGGCCAGCCTGGGAGGGTCCTGTAAATAATACCTGCTGCAGTCAGAGAACGATTAATCGGATGTTTCTACACTTCTATATCTCTCACTCCTCCATCCCTCCATCCTTCCATCCCTCAGCCCCACGCTGAATAATTTGAATTCATATTAATCCACCAGGCAGTCAGTGACACTGCTGACAGTTAGAGAATAGTTTCACTTTAATGTTCTAACTTTAACAGGAGGAGCTGTGAATGAGATGGATAAAAATATACTTTTGTGAACTTTTTAGCCAGTAGTTCTGAATGTAACGCTCACGAGACGAAAGTGGCCTTCGGAAATTGTGTACTACATCACATATGTGCAGATACTGGATGTGCACCATGTCATAGCTCTCATTCTCTGCTCTGCTGTGGGTGCATCATGTGCATCTTTCTAGCTGTCACTCATAGGGCAAGGGGCTGAAGCTCATTGGCTAGAACTTGAATTGCTAGGGGGTTGGCCCAGGCGGGGAAACGTTTTGGGAAAATGGATCAGCACAACTTCCAGAAAAACAGTTGCAGGTAAGACAGTAGTTCTGCTCATAGATAATGCATTTATGAACTACTCATTGACACATCCAGCCCAAAGCGGGAAGCTTAAAAAATAGCTCCGGAGCATATCTTTAAGTGATACCTGTCACGATCGTCGGGAAGAGAGGACCAATGCGCAGCGTGGGATGTGAACATCCTTTAATTATTATGATCACACGAACAAAACAACAAACGATAACGAAACGTGAAGTCCTTGGCTACAATATAAAGCATACGGAACAAGAAACCACACCAAATGAATGCCAAACGGCTACCTAAATATGGCTCCCAATCAGAGATAACGAGCTACAGCCGTCTCTGATTGGGAGCCACCCTGGCCAACATAGAAATACAAAACTAGACTATCACCCTAGCACACAAAACACAAAGAAACAACACACTCTGGCTCAACATAACAGAGTCCCAGAGCCAGGGCGTGACAGTACCCCCCCCCCCCCCCAAAGGCGCGGACTGCGACCGCGCCAAACATAAACCGAACAGGGGAGGGCCAGGTGGGCATTCCTCCTCGGAGGCGGTTCCGGCTCCGGGCTTGACCCCCACCCTCCAACCAACCCCCCAAAGCGCCCCTGGTCCGGTCTGGCCCTGCTGGCCGGAGCTGGACTGAACACTGGTGGAGCGGATTGCTCTAGCTCCGGAGTGGAGCAGCTGACCGGCGCCGGACCAGGCACCGGTGGAACAGGCACGGGCTGTGCCAGACTGACGACGCGCACCACAGGCTTGGTGCGGGGAGCAGGGATGGGCCGGACCGGGCTGACGAAGCGCACCATTAGCTTGGTACGGGGAGCAGGAACAGGCCGGACCGGGCTGACGACGCGCACCATCGGCTTGGTGCGGGGAGCAGGGACGGGCTGAACCGGGCTGACGAAGCGCACCATTAGCTTGGTGCGGGGAACAGGAACAGGCCGGACCGGGCTGACGACGTGCACCATTGGCTTGGTGCGGGGAGCAGGGACGGGCCGAACCGGGCTGGGGACACACACCACTGGCCCTACGCGGGGATCAGGAACGGGCCGGACCGGACTGGTAACACACCCCAGTACCTCTCGCCGTGCCTCTACACTTTCCTCCCCTTTTGTGACCAGTGGCCCCCGTAACCTGGCGGCCTCCTCTACTACCCGCTCTATCGCGGCCTCCTGCTGCCCCGTCGTCCACGGCGTGAGCCCCCCCCTAAAAATGTTCTGGGTATCTCTCCTCCCCGTGGACCAGGCCTCCATAGTTCTCGCCCAACTCTCGCTCTTCTGCTTCCAACTCCAGCCTCTCTCCTCCTCACACGGCTTGACCCAGTCGAGGTGGCACAGGAGATCCGCTAGAGATTCCCCTGGCGATGGCTCCTGGACACGCTGCTTGGTCCAGTTTTGGTGGTTTCTTCTGTCACGATCGTCGGGAAGAGAGGACCAATGCGCAGCGTGGAATGTGAACATCCTTTAATTATTATGATCACACGAACAAACCAACAAACGATAACGAAACGTGAAGTCCTTGGCTACAATATAAAGCATACGGAACAAGAAACCACACCAAATGAATGCCAAACGGCTACCTAAGTATGGCTCCCAATCAGAGATAACGAGCTACAGCCGTCTCTGATTGGGAGCCACCCTGGCCAACATAGAAATACAAAACTAGACTATCACCCTAGCACACAAAACACAAAGAAACAACACACCCTGGCTCAACATAACAGAGTCCCAGAGCCAGGGCGTGACAATACCAGCCTCTCTAAGATGAGTCAGGGGAAACTGGTTTGTCCTGATCATGTGACCTGACCATAATAACTAATATCAGTTTGCATTTTCCTAGTTATAGTAAACCTACAGTGTATATAGCTTAACTTTGTTTTGTGTACTGGTTCTGCCTTTGCTGTATGTCAGTGAGCAGCTGCAATGCTAGATGTGCCACTCCAGCCCCAGCCTCTGTGTTGAGACTGCGAGAGAGCCTGCCTGCCTGCACTTCGTGTTTGGAAACATATGTCATTTCCCCATAGAAAAAATTTACCGTCTGTGGCTAAATCGCTCCATTCCTTTGTGTCATTCAATAATGTCAAAGAGTACATCCATTTAGTAAGTATGTACAGTACATTGTGCACAGACTCTTATTTATTTATGTAGACAGTATGGCCTTCGGGGAAGGAAAGGTGGCGTTTTTTTCAGCTTGTGTGATGATTTCACTGACATTGTATAAATCAGTGGTTCTCAATCTTTTTGGGGCCAGGGACCCCTTTTGTGATGGCAAATTCATCAGGGACCCCCTCATAATCAGAATACAACTTGAGTGAGATAAACTATGACTATGACTTCGGCAGTGCACGGCCAGACGAACCAAGTCTCGGGCCCTGGGAAGGGGCATTTTTCAGGCTAATTTCCTGCGATTCTACAGATTGTGTCATGTGACAGAGATTTTTGTTGTTGCTGCTTTAACACTAGAACCGCTAAAGCAGCCGTTTTGACTGCTCATTCATTAGTTATATTATTGCTCTGCCATGTTTTAAGTCATGCCCCCCTCTGTCCTTGACTTTTCCTAATTAAGTCTATATAACACACTGTCGGTGTTAGACTCTTAATCACTAACAGAACTGGAGTTATAACCAGTTTTAGGAGGGCATCCTTCTCCCGGCAGTAGGGCCTGCTCTGCTCCTTCTCCCGGCAGTAGGGCCTGCTCTGCTCCTTCTCCCGGCAGTAGGGCCTGCTCTGCTCCTTCTCCCGGCAGTAGGGCCTGCTCTGCTCCTTCTCCCGGCAGTAGGGCCTGCTCTGCTCCTTCTTCCGACAGTTGAAAGTGCAGTGCCCAGCTGATAATCACCCCAATAATTGCCTCGAAACTGAACCTAAACTATACTGAAAGTAATTTCACACGTACAGTGGGGAAAAAAAGTATTTAGTCAGCCACCAATTGTGCAAGTTCTCCCACTTAAAAAGATGAGAGAGGCCTGTAATTTTCATCATAGGTACACGTCAACTATGACAGACAAAATGAGAAAAATGTTTCCAGAAAATCACATTGTAGGATTTTTTATGAATTTATTTGCAAATTATGGTGGAAAATAAGTATTTGGTCAATAACAAAAGTTTCTCAATACTTTGTTATATACCCTTTGTTGGCAATGACACAGGTCAAACGTTTTCTGTAAGTCTTCACAAGGTTTTCACACACTGTTGCTGGTATTTTGGCCCATTCCTCCATGCAGATCTCCTCTAGAGCAGTGATGTTTTGGAGCTGTCGCTGGGCAACACAGACTTTCAACTCCCTCCAAAGATTTTCTATGGGGTTGAGATCTGGAGACTGGCTAGGCCACTCCAGGACCTTGAAATGCTTCTTATGAAGCCACTCCTTCGTTGCCCGGGCGGTATGTTTGAGATCATTGTCATGCTGAAAGACCCAGCCACGTTTCATCTTCAATGCCCTTGCTGATGGAAGGAGGTTTTCACTCAAAATCTCACAATACATGGCCCCATTCATTCTTTCCTTTACACGGATCAGTCGTCCTGGTCCCTTTGCAGAAAAACAGCCCCAAAGCATGATGTTTCCACCCCCATGCTTCACAGTAGGTATGGTGTTCTTTGGATGCAACTCAGCATTCTTTGTCCTCCAAACACGACGAGTTGAGTTTTTACCAAAAAGTTATATTTTGGTTTCATCTGACCATATGACATTCTCCCAATCCTCTTCTGGATCATCCAAATGCACTCTAGCAAACTTCAGACGGGCCTGGACATGTACTGGCTTAAGCAGGGGGACACGTCTGGCACTGCAGGATTTGAGTCCCTGGCAGCGTAGTGTGTTACTGATGATAGGCTTTGTTACTTTGGTCCCAGCTCTCTGCAGGTCATTCACTAGGTCCCCCCGTGTGGTTCTGGAATTTTTGCTCACCGTTCTTGTGATCATTTTGACCCCACGGGGTGCGATCTTGCGTGGAGCCCCAGATCGAGGGAGATTATCAGTGGTCTTGTATGTCTTCCATTTCCTAATAATTGCTCCCACAGTTGATTTCTTCAAACCAAGCTGCTTACCTATTGCAGATTCAGTCTTCCCAGCCTGGTGCAGGTCTACAATTTTGTTTCTGGTGTCCTTTGACAGCTCTTTGGTCTTGGCCATAGTGGAGTTTGGAGTGTGACTGTTTGAGGTTGTGGACAGGTGTCTTTTATACTGATAACAAGTTCAAACAGGTGCCATTAATACAGGTAACGAGTGGAGGACAGAGGAGCCTCTTAAAGAAGAAGTTACAGGTCTGTGAGAGCCAGAAATCTTGCTTGTTTGTAGGTGACCAAATACTTATTTTCCACCATAATTTGCAAATAAATTCATTAAAAATCCTACAATGTGATTCTCTGGAGAAATTTTTTTTGTCTGTCATAGTTGACGTGTACCTATGATGAAGATTACAGGCCTCTCTCATCTTTTTAAGTGGGAGAACTTGCACAATTGGTGGCTGACTAAATACTTTTTTTCCCCACTGTATAACAACAGATGAAATAAATTAAGTAAAGTATGATGGGGGAGAAAAGGGGAGAATGGGTGAGTTGATGAGTGAGCGGAAGAGAACGATGCATAATTATGTTATCACCAATTGTGAATGAAGAACAGGGCGGGCCATTCTATTGTATTGATCCATTCTAATGATAATCTTAAAAGGGTATGTACCCAATATGAGTCCACCGAATCACAGCAGTCTTATCAGTCTACTCTGTCCTTCTTGGAGTAGGCTACACAGAGAGAGCGTGCGGAATTGTACCTGCTGAACGGCTTTTCAATATCTGGGAAAATATCCACATCAGGCAACAGGTTAGCGTGTCGGAGAATGTGGTGATGAGGCTTGTGGAACCTTACGTTGGCAAGAGGAGAAATGTCACAATGGACAATTTCTTCACTTCGCTGTCGTTGGGGAACAAGTTGCTTGCAAAGAAAATAAGCCTGGCCGGCACCATGAACAAAGTGAGACGGTAGCTCCCACCATCTGTGCAAAATAAGGCACCTGCACAGCCGTTGTACTCCACAATGGTGCTGAAGAATGACAAGATGACGGGGACACAATAAAGAGAGAACCCGAGATTATTACACACTACAACCAGACAAAGGTATGTCAAAGTGTGTCAAGCAAATAAATGAAAGTTACGAAGATTTGTGTAAACTGTTAGGACAAGTGGATAACAGCTAAATGAAATCCAACTGATGCCCTTGGGTGAAGACGCACACAAGCACGAGCTGACAATAAGTGACTATTTTTGACTGCTGTTATATCGACACTTATAGTCATTATAATGCCATTATCGCTTTTGTACCGAGTTTCACGATTTACCAAGGCCTTATAATTATGTTTAGGCTACTGATGTTTTCATCATTTGACCGCTCTTCTTGACCATGCGTCTTGGTGGTTGGGGTATTTATTTATTTATTTTGTTGTTCCAAAAAGAAGCTGTTACCGTGTTCCAACACACATGCTTTCTGTTTCATAGTTGTAGCAAAGTCACTCCACAAATAAAATTGATTGAACACAAAATTGATTGAACACTTGAACACAGTTTTTTGTGTTTTTTTGTTATTACATATAGCCTACAGTAACATAAACAAATGAAAATGCTATTGTGTTATTTGAAATAAATAGAAAATCATATTCTAATGTTACCCAAGGCCTTCATAAACACAACCAAATTCCGTGTGTTTGTGTGTGACAGTCTAACACAGTCATATGTAACCTGGTCTAGAGTAGTGAAGCAGACTGGAGAACATGTTTGTGTTGGCCCTGGTAAATTACATTGCACCAGAGGACATGAGCAGAGGACATGAGCACACACACACACACATGCACGCACAATCACGCACACGGACCCAGACACACAGCACATATACACAGCATACACACACACACACACACGAACGAACGCACTACAGAACAAGACAGAATCTGTTGAGACGTACACAGTACAGGTGACTGTATATAAACTCAGAAAACATTCTGTTCAGCCCTTAAGACATCCAATATACAAACACTGAACACGCAAGCCTCTTAGTACACACACTTGCAAATCACACTTTCATCTTCCCTAGTACTATACGCATACCAGGCAATCTCAGAATAACAATACATAACAGGTACACACACACAACCCTCAGCAATAGCAGGCAAGCCTTCAGGAATGTTTATACCAGGGGTTCTCAAAGTGGGGTCCGCAGATCTCAAAATATAAAAACAATCATGGAAAATGTGTAGAATTGCAGGATATTAGCTTTAACACTATAGAACCGCTGGGCCTCGATGGACCGCCTTCAAGCTAATGAGCAATCATTCTGACTGCAACATTCTAACAGTGTAATTAATACATTTTATATATGCTATAGCAAAAATGTGGTTGTGTTTATGAAGGCCTTGGTTAACATTAGAATACAATTTGTATTTTATTTCAAATAACACAATAGCATTTTCATTCATTTATGTTACTGTAGGCTATATGTAATAACAGAAACACACCCCTCTCTTCCTCTATCTCTCTCCATCCCTCTCTTCCTCTATCTCTCTCCACCCCTCTCTTCCTCTATCTCTCTCCACCCCTCTCGTCCTCTATCTCTCTCCACCCCTCTCTTCCTCTATCTCTCTCCACCCCTCTCTTCCTCTATCTCTCTCCACCCCTCTCTTCCTCTATCTCTCTCCACCCCTCTCGTCCTCTATCTCTCTCCACCCCTCTCTTCCTCTATCTCTCTCCACCCCTCTCTTCCTCTATCTCTCTCCACCCCTCTCGTCCTCTATCTCTCTCCACCCCTCTCGTCCTCTATCTCTCTCCACCCCTCTCGTCCTCTATCTCTCTCCACCCCTCTCTTCCTCTATCTCTCTCCACCCCTCTCGTCCTCTATCTCTCTCCACCCCTCTCGTCCTCTATCTCTCTCCACCCCTCTCTTCCTCTATCTCTCTCCACCCCTCTCTTCCTCTATCTCTCGCCACCCCTCTCGTCCTCTATCTCTCTCCACCCCTCTCTTCCTCTATCTCTCTCCACCCCTCTCGTCCTCTCTCTCTACCCCTCTCTTCCTCTATCTCTCTCCACCCCTCTCTTCCTCTATCTCTCTCCACCCCTCTCTTCCCCTATCTCTCTCCACCCCTCTCTTCCTCTATCTCTCTCCACCCCTCTCTTCCTCTATCTCTCTCCACCCCTCTCTTCCTCTATCTCTCTCCACCCCTTTCTTCCTCTATCTCTCTCCACCCCTCTCTTCCTCTATCTCTCTCCACCCCTCTCTTCCCCTATCTCTCTCCATCCCTCTCTTCCCCTATCTCTCTCCACCCCTCTCTTCCTCTATCTCTCTCCACCCCTCTCGTCCTCTATCTCTCTCCACCCCTCTCGTCCTCTATCTCTCTCCACCCCTCTCTTCCTCTATCTCTCTCCACCCCTCTCTTCCTCTATCTCTCTCCACCCCTCTCTTCCTCTATCTCTCTCCACCCCTCTCTTCCTCTATCTCTCTCCATCCCTCTCTTTCTCTATCTCTCTCCACCCCTCTCTTCCCCTATCTCTCTCCACCCCTCTCTTCCTCTATCTCTCTCCACCCCTCTCGTCCTCTATCTCTCTCCACCCCTCTCGTCCTCTATCTCTCTCCACCCCTCTCTTCCTCTATCTCTCTCCACCCCTCTCTTCCTCTATCTCTCTCCACCCCTCTCGTCCTCTCTCTCTCTACCCCTCTCTTCCTCTATCTCTCTCCACCCCTCTCTTCCTCTATCTCTCTCCACTCCTCTCTTCCCCTATCTCTCTCCACCCCTCTCTTCCTCTATCTCTCTCCACCCCTCTCTTCCTCTATCTCTCTCCACCCCTCTCTTCCTCTATCTCTCTCCACCCCTTTCTTCCTCTATCTCTCTCCACCCCTCTCTTCCTCTATCTCTCTCCACCCCTCTCTTCCCCTATCTCTCTCCATCCCTCTCTTCCCCTATCTCTCTCCACCCCTCTCTTCCTCTATCTCTCTCCACCCCTCTCGTCCTCTATCTCTCTCCACCCCTCTCGTCCTCTATCTCTCTC
The DNA here is from genome assembly GCF_964263955.1 of Coregonus lavaretus. Lineage (NCBI taxonomy): Eukaryota > Metazoa > Chordata > Actinopteri > Salmoniformes > Salmonidae > Coregonus > Coregonus lavaretus. The sequence continues at coordinate 1,203 of NW_028161560.1, read as the reverse complement.
CACCCCTCTCTTCCTCTATCTCTCTCCACCCCTCTCTTCCTCTATCTCTCTCCACCCCTCTCTTCCTCTATCTCTCTCCACCCCTCTCTTCCTCTATCTCTCTCCATCCCTCTCTTTCTCTATCTCTCTCCACCCCTCTCTTCCCCTATCTCTCTCCACCCCTCTCTTCCTCTATCTCTCTCCACCCCTCTCGTCCTCTATCTCTCTCCACCCCTCTCGTCCTCTATCTCTCTCCACCCCTCTCTTCCTCTATCTCTCTCCACCCCTCTCTTCCTCTATCTCTCTCCACCCCTCTCGTCCTCTATCTCTCTCCACCCCTCTCTTCCTCTATCTCTCTCCACCCCTCTCGTCCTCTATCTCTCTCTACCCCTCTCTTCCTCTATCTCTCTCCACCCCTCTCTTCCTCTATCTCTCTCCACCCCTCTCTTCCCCTATCTCTCTCCACCCCTCTCTTCCTCTATCTCTCTCCACCCCTCTCTTCCTCTATCTCTCTCCACCCCTCTCTTCCTCTATCTCTCTCCACCCCTCTCTTCCTCTATCTCTCTCCACCCCTCTCTTCCTCTATCTCTCTCCACCCCTCTCTTCCTCTATCTCTCTCCACCCCTCTCGTTCTCTATCTCTCTCCACCCCTCTCGTCCTCTATCTCTCTCCACCCCTCTCTTCCTCTATCTCTCTCCACCCCTCTCTTCCTCTATCTCTCTCCACCCCTCTCTTCCTCTATCTCTCTCCACCCCTCTCTTTCCTCTATCTCTCTCCATCCCTCTCTTCCTCTATCTCTCTCCACCCCTCTCTTCCCCTATCTCTCTCCATCCCTCTCTTCCTCTATCTCTCTCCACCTCTCTCTTCCTCTATCTCTCTCCACCCCTCTCTTCCCCTATCTCTCTCCACCCCTCTCTTCCTCTATCTCTCTCCACCCCTCTCGTCCTCTATCTCTCTCCACCCCTCTCTTCCTCTATCTCTCTCCACCCCTCTCATCCTCTATCTCTCTCCACCCCTCTCTTCCTCTATCTCTCTCCACCCCTCTCTTCCTCTATCTCTCTCCACCCCTCTCTTCCTCTATCTCTCTCCACCCCTCTCTTCCTCTATCTCTCTCCATCCCTCTCTTCCCCTATCTCTCTCCACCCCTCTCTTCCTCTATCTCTCTCCACCCCTCTCGTCCTCTATCTCTCTCCACCCCTCTCGTCCTCTATCTCTCTCCACCCC
>NW_028161561.1:0-5000 GCF_964263955.1 Coregonus lavaretus | reverse complement strand
CATCTCTTTTTCTCTCCATCTCTCGACTGTCGGATCTCCCATTTCCTCCTACTCCCTCTCTGTCTTTCTCTCTCTGTTTCTCTCTCCTTAGTCCTCCACCACTATCTCTCTCTCTCTCTCTCCATCTCTCCTCTCTCCATCTCTCCCTCTCTCTGTCTCTCTCGCTCCATCTCTCCCTCTCTGACTGTCGACTGTCCCAGTTCTCTCTTCCAGTCTGTGTGACTTATGACTTCAGTCCTCCCCAGGCTGTTGAGAGCAAAGCAGTGTGGCGTTAATGGTTGAACCACAGCCTCACTTTGTAGTGGCAGCCACTCATCTGTTTACAACATGTCCATATTAGAAATAGCAAGATCACTATAAACCAGCCGATATTGAAGATGGCCTGTGTGGGATACATGGAGGGAGGGAGAAAAATTGAGGAAACGCTAGATGTTTTCCGATGTTGACGGTTGACTTTTTAAGTCTCCTTTGGGGCTTCTAAGATTCTTGGAAAGAGTCTTCTGCTGATTTAATAGGTAACCTGACTAGTCCTGACTTGTATCACAATCACAACTGGGTCATGTTCGTTAGGGCATAGCATAGTCAAATGTTTTGTAATGGAGAACGGAAACAAGTGTTTCTTAATGGACAAGCTCACATAGAACTTCCCAGTTTTTTATTTGGTTTCGTACCATGTGAATACGATCACGGTTTTACTAACGTTGATCGTGTAATAAGGTTGAAGTTTGGATTTGCACGCAGGCGCACACACACACACACACACACAACCACTTCTCTGTGCGTATGGCAGCTCGTATGGTAGCCGATAACAGTACTATTAGTGGTGACTGAAATAGACCCAGGGGAGAAACGGAGGGGCCAAGGACCTCAAACATACAGTGACTCAACCGGAGCTGGTGTGTGTGTACAGTACCAGTCAAAAGTTTGGACACACCTACTCATTCAAGGGTTTTTCTTTATTTTTTACTATTTTCTACATTGTAGAATAATAGTGAAGACATCAGAACTATGAAATAACACATATGGAATCATGTAGTAACCAACAAAGTGTTAAACAAATCAAAATATATTTTATATTTGAGATTCTTCAAATAGCCTCCCTTTGCCTTGATAACAGCTTTGCACACTCTTGGCATTCTCTCAACCAGCTTCACCTGGAATGCTTTTCCAACAGTCTTGAAGGAGTTCCCACATATGCTGAGCACTTGTTGGCTGCTTTTCCTTCGCCGTCCGACTCATCCCAAACCATCTCAATTGGGTTGAGGTAGGGGGAATGTGGAGGCCAGGTCATCTGATGCAGCACTCCATCACTCTCCTTCTTGGTAAAATAGCCCTTACACAGCCTGGAGGTGTGTTGGGTCATTGTCCTGTTGAAAGCAAATTATAGTCCCACTAAGCCCAAACCAGATGGTATGGTGTATCGCTGCAGAATGCTGTGGTAGCCATGCTGGTTAAGTGTGCCTTGAATTCTAAATAAATCACAGACAGTGTCACCAGCAAAGCACACCCACACCATAACAACTCCTCCTCCATGCTTTACGGTGGGAACTACACATGCAAAGATCATCCGTTCACCACACCGTGTCTCACAAAGACACGGCGGTTGGAACCAAAAATCTCAAATTTGGACTCCAGACCAAAGGACACATTTCTACCGGTCTAATGTGCATTGCTTGTGTTTCTTGACCCAAGCAGGTCTCTTCTTCTTATTGGTGTCCTTTAGTAATGGTTTCTTTTCAGCAATTTGACCATGAAGGCCTGATTCACACAGTCCCCTCTGAACAGTTGATGTTGAGATGTGTCTGTGACTTGAACTCTGAAGCATTTATTTGGTCTGCAATTTCTGAGGCTGGTAACTCTAATGAACTTATCCTCTGCAGCAGAGGTAACTCTGGGTCTTCCATTGCTGTGACGGTCCTCATGAGAGCCAGTTTCATCATAGCGCTTAATGGTTTTTGCGACTGCACTTGAAGAAACGTTCAAAGTTCTTGACATTTTCCGTATTGACTGACCTTCATGTCTTAAAGTAAGGATGGACTGTCGTTTTTCTTTGCTTATTTGAAGTGTTCTTGCCATAATATGGACTTAGCCATATTTGGTAAAAGACCATCTTCTGTCACAACACAACATATTGGCTCAAACGCATTAAGAAGGAAAGAAATTCCCCAAATTAACTTTTTAGAAGGCACACCTGTTAATTGAAATGCATTCCAGGTGACTACCTCATGAAGCTGGTTGAGAGAATGCCAAGAGTGTGCAAAGCTGTCATCAAGGCAAAGGGTGGCTATTTGAAGAATCTCAAATATAAAATATGTTTTGATTTGTTTAACACTTTTTTGATTACTACATGATTCCATATGTGTTATTTCATAGTTTTGATGTCTTCACTATTATTCTACAATGTAAAAAATAGTAAAAATAAAGAAAAACCCTTGAATGAGTAGGTGTGTCCAAACTTTTGACTGGTAGTATACGTGTGTGTGTGTGTGTGTGTGTGGTAAACATGCATACGTCAGAGTGTGTGTGTGTACATGTACAGTGGGGAGAACAAGTATTTGATACACTGCCGATTTTGCAGGTTTTCCTACTTACAAAGCATGTAGAGGTCTGTAATTTTTATCATAGGTACACTTCAACTGTGAGAGACGGAATCTAAAACAAAAATCTAGAAAATCACATTGTATGATTTTTAAGTAATTAATTTGCATTTTATTGCATGACATAAGTATTTGATCACCTACCAACCAGTAAGAATTCCGGCTCTCACAGACCTGTTAGTTTTTCTTTAAGAAGCCCTCCTGTTCTCCACTCATTACCTGTATTAACTGCACCTGTTTGAACTTGTTACCTGTATAAAAGACACCTGTCCACACACTCAATCAAACAGACTCCAACCTCTCCACAATGGCCAAGACCAGAGAGCTGTGTAAGGACATCATGGATAAAATTGTAGACCTACACAAGGCTGGGATGGGCTACAGGACAATAGGCAAGCAGTTTGGTGAGAAGGCAACACCTGTTGGCGCAATTATTAGAAAATGGAAGAAGTTCAAGATGACGGTCAATCACCCTCGGTCTGGGGCTCCATGCAAGATCTCACCTCGTGGGGCATCAATGATCATGAGGAAGGTGAGGGATCAGCCAAGAACTACACGGCAGGACCTGGTCAATGACCTGAAGAGAGCTGGGACCACAGTCTCAAAGAAAACCATTAGTAACACACTACGCCATCATGGATTAAATTCCTGCAGCGCACGCAAGGTCCCCCTGCTCAAGCCAGCGCATGTCCAGGCCCGTCTGACGTTTTCCAATGACCATCTGGATGATCCACAGGAGGAATGGGAGAAGGTCATGTGGTCTGATGAGACAAAAATAGAGCTTTTTGGTCTAAACTCCACTCGCCGTGTTTGGAGGAAGAAGAAGGATGAGTACAACCCCAAGAAAACCATCCCAACCGTGAAGCATGGAGGTGGAAACATCATTCTTTGTGGATGCTTTTCTGCAAAGGGGACAGGACGACTGCACCGTATTGAGGGGAGGATGGATGGGGCCATGTATCGCGAGATCTTGGCCAACAACCTCCTTCCCTCAGTAAGAGCATTGAAGATGGGTCGTGGCTGGGTCTTCCAGCATGACAACGACCCGAAACACACAGCCAGGGCAACTAAGGAGTGGCTCCGTAAGAAGCATCTCAAGGTCCTGGAGTGGCCTAGCCAGTCTCCAGACCTGAACCCAATAGAAAATCTTTGGAGGGAGCTGAAAGTCCGTATTGCCCAGCGACAGCCCCGAAACCTGAAGGATCTGGAGAAGGTCTGTATGGAGGAGTGGGCCAAAATTCCTGCTGCAGTGTGTGCAAACCTGGTCAAGACCTACAGGAAACGTATGATCTCTGTAATTGCAAACAAAGGTTTCTGTACCAAATATTAAGTTCTGCTTTTCTGATGTATCAAATACTTATGTCATGCAATAAAATGCAAATTAATTACTTAAAAATCATACAATGTGATTTTCTGGATTTTTGTTTTAGATTCCGTCTCTCACAGTTGAAGTGTACCTATGATAAAAATTACAGACCTCTACATGCTTTGTAAGTAGGAAAACCTGCAAAATCGGCAGTGTATCAAATACTTGTTCTCCCCACTGTATGTGTGTATGGTAAACATGCCTACGTCAGAGTGTTTGTGTGTGTGTGTACTTGAGCGAGCGTACTCATCAGCACTTGCTGTGATTTCAGTTGGGCCTACTGACCCTAAGGCAGACACTCACACACAGTAGCAGCAGCACATCAGCTAACCATTACCCTATCTAGAAACTCTGTTGACTTATCATTAAATCTATATGTGGGTAAACGTTAAGAGTTAGTGTTCATCTGAGCATTTGTTTCTTTAGTTTAATTTCCATTAGTCATTAATAGCAAATGGTTAAATATCTGACCCAGGGTTCAAGGCTGTGGTCAAACAAAACTAAGTATGAGTGTTTAGGTTCTTTGTGTGTGCGGGCCCAGCCACTGTTTACAATGACCGTTGCAGTTCCTTCTCTCTCTCTCTCTCTCTCTCTCTCTCTCTCTCTCCCCACCCCCCCCCCCCTCCTGTCTCCCCCTCTCTATCCTTCCCTCTCTCCCTGAATTCCCCCACCTTTAAGTTTCTCCAGCCACTACCATTCTAGCCTGGGTGGGTACCAGTTGTTTGTGTCATCATGCCAAACATGACAAGGAGTTAGAATGATAGCACAAAAAGATCTGGGACAAGGCTACTACTCTCCTTCGCTCTTTGACCATCCAAATCGTTCTGACTCTCTCTCTCCTTCCTCTACCCCCCCTCACTCTCCCCCCCCCCCCTCTCCATCTCTCTCTCTCTCTCTTCCCATCTCTCTGGTTCAAGGCTCATTTCCTAATGACAGTGTTGGCCCAAGGTAATTACAACCTTAGATTAAGAGTCGTTTATCTTTTTTTACGGCCTCACTGAAACACTGCAATTTGCGGTGGCTCTCTGGGATGTGCT